>NW_017891263.1:0-15733 GCF_001540865.1 Ananas comosus
TGAATTGATATAATTTTCAAGTACATGGCTTAAGCAGGGGCATACCCCCACTGTACATTGATGAAATGCTCAGTTTATGGACTTGGCAGTCATTTAGTCGGTTTGAGCTGAGTTATAGCAGTCGGCTTGATTTGAGTAGCTCAGTTTAGCGACGTGGCGGTCGACTTGACTTAAGTAGCTCAGTTAACGACGTGGCGGTCGACTTGATTTGAGTTGCTCAGTTTAATGACGTGGCGATCGGCTTGATTTGAGTCGCTCAGTTTTCGGTTTGATTTGGGTCGCTCAGTTTAACGACATGGCAGTCAATTTGAGTTGAGATGCTCAGTTTAGCGACATGGCAGTCGGTTTGAGTTTGAGATACTCAGTTTATCGACATGGCAGTCGGTTTGAGTTTGAGATGCTCAGTTTAATGACATGGCGGTCGGTTGAATTTTGGCGCTCAGTTCATGACATGGCGGTCGGTTTGAGTTTCGGTGCTCAGTTTAATGACATGACGGTCGGTTTGAGTTTCGGTGCTCAGTTTAATGACATTGCGGCCGGTTTGAGTTTCGGTGCTCAGTTTAATAACATGGCGGTCGGTTTGAGTTTCGGTGCTCAGTTTAATGACATGGCGGTCGATTTGAATTTGGGGTTTAGTTTAACGACATTTCGGTCGTTTGAATATGGGTTTAGTTTAGCGACATTTCGGTCGTTTGGTTTGGGTTTAGTTTAGCGACGTTTCGGTCGTTTGAATTTGGGGTTTAGTTTAACGACGTTTCGGTCGTTTGAATATGGGTTTAGTTTAGCGACATTTCGGTCGTTTGATTTGGGTTTAGTTTAGCGACGTTTCGGTCGTTTGAATTTGGGGTTTAGTTTAACGACGTTTCGGTCGTTTGAATATGGATTTAGTTTAGCGACATTTCGATCATTTGGTTTGGGTTGGAGGTATTTGGATGACATAGATTTGGTAGATTTGATTGGGTTTTATTTATGGACTTTGGATTTTGGATCTTTGGGTTTTGGATCTTTATTTGTGGACTTTGGATTTTTTGGGAGTTTGTTTGTGAACTTTGGGTTTGGGATTTTATTTTTGGACTTTGGGTTTTGGGATCTTTATTTGTGGGCTTTGGGATTTTTGGGATTTTATTTGTGGACTTTGGGATCTTTGTGATTTCATTTGTGGACTTTGAGATTTTTGGGATTTTATTTGTGGACTTTTGGATTTTTGGGATTTTATTTGTGGACTTTGGGATTTTGTGGATTTTGGGTTTTGGATATTTGGGTTTTGGGTTGAGAAATCCATTCATATGAATTTTTATTTCTTTTGGACCCAGATCTGCATGTGGGTTGAGATTGTTTCGGGCTTTACAGGTCTGGGCCATGGACCCGAATCTGTATGTGGATTTGGATTAGTTTTGGATTTTACACGTTTTGGGTTTTGGACCCAAATCTGCAGGTAGACTGAAATAGATCTTAGATTTTATATGTTTTGGGCTCAATTCTGTATGTGGGTTAAGACGGGTTTCGGGCTTTAATATTCTGGGCCCGAATTTGTATGTGAGCTGGGTTTCGGGCTCTGCACGTTGTGGATCCAAATTTGCATGTGGACTGAGAGTAGTCTTGGACTTCACATGCTCTGGGCCTTGAACCCGAATTTGCATGTGGGCTCTGCAATATTTTTTTTGACTGCTTATGAAATTGTTTATTGGGCCCATAATGGATTGAACCATTTTCAAAATAATTCAAACCCAATTCCTCATATTTTGTTCCTTTTTTTTTCTTCTTTTCTTTTTTTTTTTTTTTTTAAAAAAAAAAATTTTTTTTTTTTTTTTTTTTTTTTTTTTTCTTTTGTTTTATTTCTTTTTTTTTTGATTGCCGACGAGAGAGAGAGTTGGGGAAAACTCACTTCTTCTTTCTTCTTTCTTCTTTTTTTTTTTTTTTCTTTTTTTGACTTCCAGGAGAGAGAGCCCCAACTCTCTCTCTCTCTCTCTCTCTCTCTCTCTGTGTGTGTGTGTGTGTGCGAAACCGAGAGAGAGGGAGAGTTGGTACCCAACAACTCTTCTTTTTTTTTTTTTTTCTTTTTTTTTCTTTTCTTTTCTTCTTGCTTTTTTTTTGTTGACGGTCGGAGGGGGAGAGGGAATAACTCCTCTTTTTTTTTATTATTTTTATATTCATCTCTCTTTTTTTTAGTCCAAATATACGAAATTGATCACGTCGAGTAATACGATTGAATCGAACGAAAATGACGAATCAAAATAGAATCCGTCCATTTTCTTTTATTGTCACGTTTTGTTCAAATACGTGGAGTTTAATCGTGTCGAGCCTATCACGAAGATGGCCGCTCGATTAATCTTTTCGACCGTGTCGAGCCTATCACGAAGATGGCCGCACGGTTCACGCTTTCGACCATGTCGAGCCTATCACGAAGATGGCCGCACGGTTTACGTGATAAAACGTCCGGTTCGATCAATTATTTTGACCATGTCGAACCTATCACGAAAATGACCGCACGGTTTGGAGATTAACAAATACATACGCACAGCGGAAGTGACAATTTAATGTCAGATTTGATCGGTTCGAAACCTATCACGAAGATGGTCGGGTTGATCAAACCAACAAAAAGATCGCACTTATGCTATGCATATGCATGCGTATCTCCTATTGTTGTAGAAGTCGTCGTGATTGTCGTTGGGGAAGTCGCCAAGATCGCCACCGCCATCGTCGTCATCGTCGTCGTCGTCGTCAGAATCGTCGTAACCGTCGTCATCGTGATCGTGCTTCAACTTTTCTTTTCTTTTTTTACTTTCTCTTTTCTCTCTTTTTTTTTCATTCTTTTTCTTTTTTTTTTTTTTTTTGTTGGCCTGAGAGAGGGGACCCTACTCCCTCTCTCTGTGTACGAACCAGAGAGGGAGAGGGAGTTGAGCCTCCTCCTGGCAGCCGCTCTCTCCTTTTTTCTTTTTCTTTTTTTTTTTTTTTTTGCTTTCATTTTTTTTTTTTTTTAAAACCTTCCCTCCCTAAAAGATTTTTTTTTTTATGATCCAATTTATAGTGGTTTTTTTGGACCATTTCATTTTAGGAAATGATTCAAAAAATTTTGAAAATAAGGCAATACTATATTTTTTATTTCTTTCCTTGTTGATTCCTTGTCCTTTAAGGAAAATAGCAATCAAATCACAATTTATTTTCTTTCCTTCTACATCCCAATTTGAATTCGAATTCAAATTTTTTTATCTCAAACAATGGGCTGCTCGATCGATAATTAAGTTCAGAACAGAAGTATGATAGATTATGTTCAGAATAGAACAGCTCGGGAGTTAAAAGGAAGGGAATTTTGTTTGTTTTCAGATTTGGTAATAATATTTCATGCAAAAGTGTGTCGGCACATAAGTATTTTGTTACCAAGTGTTTGGCACGAGCCCATGCGGCGGTACTTAAATCCTTGATATCTGCAGTAATATAGTGTTTCAAGCCTCCTTTTCGGTTTTCCTTTACTGGAATTGCAGGCTCTTCAGCTAGTTAAATTTTTTTTGGATACTCATGCATCGGTGGCTCCTGCTAATGCATCAATGTGGTTTATAAGAATCTGATAGGCACCAATCCAACAATAGTCGCAACTCCTACACTCACGTGCGCGGTGGAAATCAAATGAATTATGTCACATCATATGCACTGATAGGAGAGGAAAAAAAATCTGATAGGCGTCCAATAATAGTCGCAACACCTACACTCATGTGTATGGTGAAAATCAAATGAATTATGTCACATCACATGTACTGATAGGAGAGGTAACAAAAGAGAAAGCAAACAAACCTCTACAATATGAAATGGTGGATGCACGAATTGAACCCAAAGATCTCTTGGAATTACGGTGGCCTAGTAGTAGTATATTTGATACTATATTATCCGTGTAACGATCCGACTCGCTAACAACAATAACTTGTTGGGCCCAAACCATCGGTCCAAATGTTTAGGCCCAATTATTATTACTAGCATGTAGACCTCATATATTCTAATCAGAATTATTTTTTCATCCGATGTGGGACTATTGGGGTACTACAAACTACCCCCTGTTTAGACCTTGACGTCCTCGTCGGGTCCAAACTAGATCACAAATGCAGACTAGAATTACCAGACGATGTGAGATTCTAGAGATGACTCCTATAGGTTCAAGAGGTGGCTCCCACCAAACCCGTTGGTGTAGCACTTTGCCTCGCATAACACTTAGCTCTCACAGTTCCAGCTGATATACGGCTTTGATACCAATTGTAACGATCCGACCCGCTAGCAATAATAACTCGTTAGGTCCAAACCACCAGCCCAAAAGCCCAAAATATTTAAACATTGTTATTATTACTAGCGTGTAGACTTCATATATTCTAATCAAAATCATTTTCTCATCCAATGTGGGATTATTGGGTTGTTACAACCCAAAAAATCGATCTTATAGAAACGGATGCAGGAACAGTCTTAGCAAAGAATACCCATCTGCTGCATTTTATTGCGTTCAGTGTTCTGATCTTGGAGACAACATTTCTGCTCTGTGATCACTGTTACAGCTTATAAAATTGATTGCTTGTCTTTTACTTTTGCCTTGGATTAGTTTTCTCAATTTAGGTAATTCTTTAGCATATGTTGATAGCAATTTCATGGGAGGGATTTTGTATTAATAGATATTCTATGTCCTAACCTTCAATATTTCCACATCGTCAATCTTTTTTGGTTAAAAAATATAAAACTTATCCGAACAAGGACCATTTTGATTTAGCTACCCAACCTTTAAAACTTTTATTTTACTAATCAAACCTTTCAATTTGTTCGATTTGAGTCGTTCAACGACGCTTAATTTCAAATATAAATTTATTGAAGTAATTAGTTTAAATTTTGAAGTCAAAGTGCCGTCGACTGATTGGGTGATAAAATGCAAAATTTGAAAGATTTGATAGTCAACTTAAGACGGTTCATAGTTCAGATAAGTTCTGTACTATTCTACCGATTAGTTATCAAAGTAAATATGATGACTTGTACCTGAACATAGCTGTATCAAGGTTAATTCTACCTGAGATCTGATAACACAGGTAAATGTCAGCATTGTGAGTTGCCCTATTGCTGTGTCATGAGTGCAGAGTACTGTAACAATAATTCATGTTCAACTGTTGCTGATGCATCTCATCTGAAACCAAGCACTTGTATCATCATCTCAGGAAAGTGAACCATGGATGCAATTATTTGGAGGTTGAGAAACTTATTGCACTTATTGTCCTTTGCTGACCCTATTTTCCATGGGCAAGAGGTCACAGGTAACTGCTGCATGTATTGTTCAAATCATCTTTTTTGTAGTTTGTTAAGAATGCTAGTCTAAAGTTTTTTAGATTGGTCTGAGCACTTTATTGATGGTTTTCTTTACTGCTTAAACTTTTATGAATATATTGCCCGAAAGTAGGCCGGTATTCTGCCTACGTGGCGGCAGAGGCCGAGGTGAGCTAAGTTACACTCGAGATCTGTGGGAGCTATGTTTGTACACTTTAATGAATTGGTTGCTTCTTTTCGAACATTTTAGACTTTTGAAATTATGGGTGGCGCTAATGATCGACCAAATGGTACCAGAATAGATCGCGGGTTCGATTCTCGCGTGCTGGGGATTGTTGGCAACGAGCCCGAAGGTATTGTGTCTGTATATTTTTAAGTCAATTTGTCGGCCCCTTTCTAACAGCTCGAGTTTTTGAACTTGTGGCTAGCACCAATGATCCAACGCATGTAAGTTTACATTGAACTTTCGAGTCCTTTGTAAAGCTAGTTAATTGCAATATGTGTTAACACTTTCTGACTTTAGCCTTCAACTTCTCAAATATTATGAATGAGTCCTTAGTCTTTTATTACCACCTAGGCCCTTTCCATTGAATTTTTCTAACTATAGTTGATTGTATAGTTCCTATAACTGTGAAATTAATGGTTTTAATCCTCTTCCATAACTAGATTCACTACAACAGAATTAGGTTATAGGGACACATGTTTGGAACACTTTTGTGTAAGTATCCAATTTATACCAAAACTTAAAAAAAATCTTCTAATGCCTAAATATAAAGTCCAATCCAACTAAAAATAAAATGTTACTCTACTCAACCCATCCCACCCAGTCCATTCGGTCCGATTACAAACAAAAAAGAAAAATAAAAGAAAAATCGATTACCATTTTTCCTTCTCCCCTTACTCAATCGACTAAAATTCTAGACGAAGATCTCTTCCTCTCGTCCTCCTCCACCATTGCAGCCAACGAGGTAGAGTTCCGACGGCTGCTAAATGCTTAAATAAATATTTATAAATTATGAGCACTTTTTTAGGTTATAACGACACTTTTTAACTATCATTATATACCTAGCGACCCCACATATAGCAACACTTTTTAAAAATGTCGGTAATTTAGCCAGCAGCACTTTTTTTTACCTGTACCGATATTTAAAAGTGTCGCTATAGACCGTTTTTGTTGTAGTGATTACATAGTTATCACCTAATATTTTCATCTCTCAATCAAGGATTTAAGTTCTCATCGGCACGGACTGTACCCACCGTATTCTATCATGCCAGCAAGATATCGACACGACACAAATTCCATTCTGATGGCACGTGGCTCACAGCCCTATTTTCTTTAAAATTAGCGAGTAGTTATCTCAATAAAATACAAAAAAGTTAATAAAGATATATTATAAATAATTAGAATATGTTGGTGCTAAAGAAAAAGTATGTTTCATACCAATATGTGTCCGTGCAATGGAAACTGGAAATTTTTTTTCCTCAAAAAATAATTTTCTACTATTTTCTAAGGGAACCAAACAAGCCCTAAGGACGGCGGAATCACATCAAAATTGAAAGCTCAGGGATTAAAGTGTTTAAAATGGGAGTTTAATGACTCAGTAGCAATGCCGACATAAACCCAGCTTCAGAAGCCACCTCTTTCGCGATACCAGTAGAATGCACCCTCCCCCCTCGATAAATCTTGTAACGACCCGACTTGCTTAGTCCCTGACGTTCTTGTCGAGTCCAAATCAGATCATAAATACAGATCAGAATTATCAGGCTATGTGAGATTGTAGAGCTGACTCTTATGGGTTCAAGAGGTGACTTCTACTAAATCCGTTGGTGTAGCACTTTGTCCTGCATAGCACCTAGCTCTTACATTTCTTGCTGGTATTCGGCTCTGATACCAATTGTAATGATCCCATCCGCTAGCAATAATTGTAATGGTCCAAACCATCGGCTCAAAGTATTTAAGTCCAGTTATTATTACTAACGTGTAGGTCTCATATATTCTAATCAGAATCAGTTTTTCATCCGACGTGGGACTATTGGGGCGTTACAAATCTTCTGGAAGAAAACACATTTTCGAACTTACGCGTCGTAAGCCTACTAGATAGATAGATAGATTCTGTTCGCAACTTAACCGAAGCAATATGCCAGTTGTTCGCTTAGCTTTTCATCGATGTTCGGATTGAGATGGCTAAGTGGCCACCAAGTAGATTAGCATATGCTTATTACTTTTTCATTTTCCCCTAGATGGAGACATAAATCACGATTAATGTGGTCGTAGTAAGCTTTATTTCTTTTCACCCTTTTTTTTTTTTCTCTTTAATTTTTGGGGCTGTTAGTAGATGTTCCTGCATCTGCATCTTGGAATAAGTTCTCTTGGTTTGGAGATGTCATAAGGTTCTGAGAACACCTCATTGTTCTCAAGTCCATATTAAGATGCATTGCATTGCATTGCATTACATGCTTTGCAAATATTGTTAGTTGAGGGCATCTTATTCTACATCTAGTAGCATTTAGAAATGGACAGGTTTTATTTATTTATTTATTTTTGAAAGTAAAATCAAAAAGTGCAACAGGAACTTTGTGTTCATTTGTAGTTTTTGAGCGGACCAACGGTAACAACTAGTGTAAATTGCAAGGTTTTAAGTGTCTATCGGTACGGGCCGGGCACGTCGTGCCTCACCAATAGAGCTGTCAACGAGCTGAATATGAGCGAGCTGGGGTCGACTCGTGTTCAGCTCATTTAAAGTATCGAGCTGAAAAATTTGGCTTTTATTTGGCTCGTTCATAAACGAGCCGAATATGACCTGGCTCACGAAGAGTAAGTTAGCTTGTGAGTCCTGCAAAAAAAAAAAAAAGTTGAAAGAAAATTAGAAAATTAAAATCTTAATCTGACAATTAAATTCACAAAATATTGATCTTTTTATATTTGGATTGGCCTAAAATCCTAGTAAAAATTGTAATATATATATATATATATATATATATATATATATATATATATATATATATATATATATATATATATATATATATATAGGACANGGGCTTGTGCTTCCTCTGGCAGCACTGGAACTGCTTATATAGGGGCAGGCAGTACAGCCCTTCAAATGCCAGTGGCCATGTGTCGATTTGGAATTTGGAAGTGATGTGATGGTTGGGTATATTAAAAGGGAAGGAGAAATGCGGTCCCCCCCTCTCTGAGATCGCAGATGCGTTGGTCAATTTGTGTGGTGCCTGAGCTGCATAAATAAATAAATAAATTAAAGTCACCGATTGTTGTTGTGCATTTGTGTCCTGGATAACTTAATGAAAATATTGCATCTTCTCGACATTGTATGTGCTAATGCATCAATCTATAATGGCAGCGAAGCTATGGTTTGAGCCACCCCTCTCAAAGAGTTATCACAGATTGCTGATGTAGAGGTCACTCAATTTGACGTTGTATGTACTAACGCATCAGTGATAGCAGCAGACCTGTTATTTGAGTCCCCCCCTCAAAGAGTCCTATAGATTGCTGATTTGGCGGTCACTCGATTTGATAATTTGAATGGTAAATGCGAACTAATCGAAGCACTTATATATCGGCAGCTTACAAGGATATATAATATTGTGAAAGTTTTATTGTAGTACTAGTATCAAAAAGCTCAATAAGTCGTACTCATTGCGGTCCAACACCAGCTCAAGCCATCATAAATATCTATATTTGATAGATTTTTCAATGTCTACAATTAATCCAATGCGTTGCACGAGTGATCACGACCGCTCATATCTCGACTAAGACTAAGAGATGTCTGGCTGTCACGCATGTCATGCAGAGAATAAGTAGCAGAAGCGATTTGATGTGCGAGGAAAGAAGTATGAAAGAAAAAAAGGTAAAAACCCAAGTGTTCTTTATTCAAAATTATGTGTCGTATTTTTTCTCTGGTGTAGTCTGTGAATGGTCCAATGGACCTGATCCTAGCAATAACTTCTTAGCCAGGAGGGTTAAATGCATGGGACAATGCTTGTCCTATCGAAGAACTTAATTTTCAGAAGCTACTCCCAATCAAAAACAGTTGAATTATGAAAGAGCACATGTGCTCATAAGAAAAAAAAAAAAAAAAATTCAGTAGGAAGCTTTCTAATGACGCCTTGTTGAGGAGCCCGATCTGCTGTCATGTGTCAGTTTTTTATTTATCTAAGAATTATAATCCTCTCCTCTAAATTCAAAAAGGTTAGTGTTTTTTTTTTTGGAAAAAAAAAACCCCAATAAACTTTTGGATGAGAGCAAAATGAACACGTAGCAACAGATTGGAGGCTCTGAAATAAGGCGCCATTGAGAGCTCCCCTCATAAGTGCATGGTTATCTAACAATATGTGGTTTATGTACACTTCCTTCTACATGCGGCCCCTCCATGTGTGGTGAATTTTCACCATTGCTTTGTTTCCTTTGTTTCACTCAAACTTCTTTCTCCTCCTTTTTTTTTTTCTCATTTTGTTGTCCTGCTTTCTTTTATCATTGGAATTTCCATTAGATGGTCCCAAATTAAGGAATAATCTTTTTCTCCCTAATTCTCCTAGCTAAAGCTAAAAGAAGGGATTGTGATTTCTTATTATAATGCTTTTTCAAGGAACCAAATCTCCCTTGCATGTGCCCATGCAAAATGCAAAATTCTCCCTCATTTTTCCAGCCATTTATGCCCTTTTTTTAAGCATCATCCAATTCCTTCTCACTTTAAGGACCTGTTCGAAAACGCTGTAAATACAGTATAATTGAAGAAAACAAATTTTTTTAGGTGCTTTTTTTATAGCTCTAAAATATAGAGTTTATAGTCTACAATTAATAGAGTATTTTTTGTGTAACATGAAAAAGGAGGTCCTAGCTCTATACATCTAAATAATAATAATAATAATAATAATAATAATAATAATAATCAGAGCAAGTTGGTGAAATGGATAATATAATGTCCATTGAAAAAGTATATAAAATTTTCTAGAGTTCTCAAAGCGGCCCAAAAAGTGGACTCATTGTGGAGGTTTCTCTTGATATTTAGCATTTTTTTTGTTCTTATTGCTATTTTCTTTTATTTAGGGTTGATTATATATTATATATATATATATATGTGCAATTATTGCTTGCTTAAAGATCAACTTAGTACATATTTTCAAAATCCTTTGATTAATTTTTCGCACTATAATTCGAAGTCGACAAGATTACACCACTAACTTACATAGAAAACATTTTTAAACTGATCATTATTGGTTAGTAAATTGCGGAATATAATCCAAAACACTCTGAAATTAATATATATGATGAACCATATATACCAAAATTTACAATGGTGGAGGTGCATGTAATTGCAAGGGGGGAACCCAAAAATTCTTTTTTTTTTTTTTTTTCTTCAAGTTATTAACATGCCAATAGTTTCTTTCTTTCTTTCTCTTGTCCCCCTATCTTTTGTTAGTGGGGGTTTTGCTATCAATTTGTGGTGGGCATCCTTATCTCAATGCTGCTGCATTTGTTCCCTCCTCAACTTGCCACAATGCTCTCTTCCAAGTTTTCACATACACATGTAGATAGATGCTCACGCAAGTTCACTATTGGAATATATGTAATAAGATAAGTGTTATCGTCTTACCGGATATAACAGTACTTTTCGTAAGAGCATCAGAGGTTTAGTTTCGTATACTGCTTAAGAAGTCTGGTTAATTGGTCTCAGATATAATATATATATATATATATATATATATATATATATATGTATATACAGCTGTTTGTCTGTCCGTCTCTTTCTTTCTGTCTCTCCCCTATAATCATTCTGTCTAGTCTTTTTCATTCTTGGATTAGGATTTGTAGTGCAGATGTACACCTATTTTGGTTTACGTGGTATGTACAACTGGGCATCAAAGGGGACTTCTTTGTATTCGTGGAGTTTTAACTGCATGCTTCTTCAATTAATACCACTTAATGTGGCGTGCGTGTGCACACAAAAATGTGAGAGCGTAACTCAACATCGAAAACAAAGTGAAAGCACGGGAGAGAGAGATTGGAATCTATTCAACAAAGCATTTGTAGATAATAATGTGCTGCAAAAGTGAAAAAAGGCCAGGGGCCTGCTACTAACTGAAGAAACAATACTGCTACTAACTAAAGAAACAATATATATATATACTCTTATTATTATTTTGTCTACCTCAGATCGATCAAGATGACAAAATTCTCAGCAGTGCCACTGAGGGGAAATTACCAAAGCAGTACTACTGACCCCTACCTCCTTTGTCCCACACTTTCCCCTTATTATTACTGCCTTTTCCTCCCACTGCTTTGTAGGGGTGGAAATGACCCGAGCTCGAGCGAGCTTATCTTACCTCAAGTTTGCGAGCGAGCTTATTTTACCTCAAGTTTGGCTTGAAATTATTTTCGAGTCTAAATTTAGACTCAAGCTCAGCTTAAAATTAGTTCGAGCCGAGCTTGAGTGAACCTAACTTCGTGTCGAGCGTGCTCGAGCCCTAAACGAACTACTTGAAATTCTTAACGTTCATACAATATATAGTTTAATTTTTATAAAATATTATCTTGAATTTAATACAAAATTTTGTCTAATGGTTCAACATGTAAAATAAATGCATGGAATACGGTATTATAATATTAAAAAATAATTTATAAGTTGATTTAGAGGAAAAGACTCTACGAGCAAGTGAAAGAAAGTGGGGTCGGGAGAGAGTAATTAGGATAAGGCTTTGCTAGTTTAGTTTTGTGGACCAGCAAATATAGTCCAATAAACTAAACTTTATATACATATAATTAAAATACATAATATATATTTTCAATTATATATAATAATATATATATTCGAGCTTTTTAAGCCTAATTCAAGTGAGCCTAGTAATACTCAAGCTCGACTTGAAATAAATTTTGATTTTTTTTTTTCTACTCAAGCTCGGTTGTTTATTTTCGAGTCTAGCGCGAGCAAGCTAAATGCTGAGCCGAACGCGAGCCGACTCGCTCATTTGCCTGCACTACTGCTTTGGATAAAAATTATCCTTTTCCTTCTCCTTTTACTATGAAGATCCCTCAACTATAGGGCATTTTGAAATTTCCCCTTAACTTCACTTTTTCTCGCGGATAATTCTTAACTTTTGTCCCTTTTGAATTGAGTGATTTTAGTCATATTTGATGGGCTTAATTTAGAGATGTCAACAGGCTGGATACCGAGCGGATTTTCAGAAACCCAAATATGAACCCAACTATCAAATCCGAAACCTGAACCCCAATACGCCCAAAAATCCGAAACCCGAACCCGGAATAATTATTTCTTTTTACAATATATCAAAACATATTATATTTAATATAACTTTTCAAAATACAAATTCAAATATAACATCAAACATTTATATAAATTATATAATGTAAAATTAATTCGGGTTCAAGTTTTGATCAGGTACAGTCAAAATTCATACTCGAATCCAAATCTGTCGGGTTTGCGCTTTTGATATTCATATCCGAAACTATATCCGTTTAGTATCGAATAAATCCGCTTCGTTCAGATTTGGGTTCGGATAAAATTTCAAGTATTTGTATGCATCGACATCTCAAGTTTAATCATTTTCTAACTAAGGAAACTAAAACAACTAACTGTTAACTAATTAACAGACTCATTATATTTGTGAAAGTTTTTAACTGAACTATTGTAAATCAATTAGGAAAAATTAAAAGTTAATTAGGAAGCCAATTACAAAATAAATAAATAACAAAATAAATAAATTGAGGAGCTTGTTCGAAATGCCCTAAAGTTGAGGGGTCTTTTTGCAAATTTACCTTAATTAATTTTTCTTCTTTTGGACGAAAACTCTAGGAGTTTTCCTCATAGAATTTCTATGAGGTGAGACTCTTGATACATGATATATATGTGTCTTTATCTTATAATGTTTTACTCTTTTAGGTTGGTTGGGGAAAATGGAGTTCCCCTCACAATATTTGTCCACCTTAATTATCATGCCTTTCACTTTCTCCTCTTACGCTTTGCCTCCTTTAGTACCATTCTTTTTTTTCTTTTTTTTTTTTGAGAGATAGGTAGCATGCTACCCGCTTCGTTTATTTTATTTAGAAATAAACTTAGCTGGAAATGTGAATCAACTAGGATTCAAACTTGGGACCTTGGGTACCAACCACCAAGCCCTTTGCCACTTGCTCTTCTAATACTTTTTAGTATCGCTAATGTGCTGGTTTATACTGTATGTCAGTTTATACGTGATACATTAGTACGCCAAAACATCAGCAACCTATAAGAGCAACATTTTGAGACACCCGTAATTTTACTCGTTGTAGATATGCAGTTCATTAATTGTAAGATCTTTCCATAGTGAGTGGTAAAGAGTGTGAAATAATCGTTTTTCTTTAAATACTTAAAGCTGACGAAGAGCGTAGAGAATGATGTTGTATTCAACAATTCTCATGTTCTGAGCTCGAGACTTTTTGATAGGTCTAAGAACGTGGTCTGATGAGATCCAAGCTCAGGATCTTCTAGTTTAATACCATGATAAAATATATGAACCAACTGTTGTTCTCCAAAAAGTTAAGCTCTCAAAGACCAGCTCTCTATACTTTGTATTCAGCAGTGAGGAGAGAGAGGGGCCAAGAGTTTCTTGTTTATGAGTATAAATTTAAGTATCCTAATTATAATTTACCTACCATATTAATGTAAAATAACATAAGAACATATGAAAAGATAGAAAAACTTAAGATTTTCATTTCAAGCTTTTACTATTGGTATAACAAATTCTCAATTTTATCTCTTAAGAAAATGATAAATAATAATAATAACTATTATTTATCGATTGAGATGAAAAACAGTCTAATATATATAACATGAATTTGGTCTGCCTCAACTGGTCACTAAACATTTAAAAAAAAAAAAAAAAAGTCACCAAAGTTTTAGCACTTCACAAAATTAACTTCTTAAAAGCTAAATAAGATATATTGTATATTCTGGTCAATAAACATATGTCAACCACATGTATGTTGATTATCCTTTATTTTATAACCCTTGTTATCATTTAACTGTTCATGCCACCAATATATGAAAAATATTATCATAAAATAAAAGGAGATGACACAAAAAAGTGAGTTGTTTGTCAAAAAGGAAATGAAAATTAGTTTGGTGAGTTATTAATTGTGTATTAAAAGTAGGAATCAAATAGGTTACTTTATAGGTACCACAAAGAAAAACTGTGGAACGTACGTGACTAATTTATCATTAGTGACACAAACAGTATGATTATCACACCATCATCATGCCAAAGTCAATTGTACCAAAATATTCATGCAATGATAATATTGATAATTCAACGCCGACTAAACACTGATCGAACTATAGATTACGATAAAGGATAAAGCTAGCTTAAGAATGTCGGTTTATCAGATTGAGATAGTTTAGAGCCGACATCGTCGACGGATTAAAGTAAGTGTATACTTGCCTAGATTTAGAACAAGGACAACACAATTGCTCCACTTCATGGTGATTAATTTCATATTATTATCCATCTAGAAAAGGAATCCCCACTACATTAGGATGTGATTAGGAGCATAACACAGAGAATTGACACTTAGCATGCCAAAAGTTGGGATATGTAATAGATTAAGGGAGATAATTAGTTGAAGAATCATTAGTAGTTTAATAAGTAAAGAAGTGTTTGGAAGACTAAAGATGATCCCCACTTAATTAATTGGAAGTCAAAAAAAAGGGCAAAAGTCAAATCTCAAGCTAGTGTTAGAAAAACCTAAGAACCATATATTATTTAATAAATTGATGTGATATCCAACAATGAGAGAAAAGTTTGATGCTCTTGAAACTTAAGATGCAAGGAGTTATCTTAGCTAATATTATCTTGGACTAATTTTATGCTCAAGAGTATATCAGCATCCTGTCTTTGTTGCGGAGATTGCGTTGACCAAAGTCACAATAGAAATTTATGAGTGTTGTCTCTGTATACTTCAAATGAATTGATCTCTCTCTCTAATAGTTTGAACTTTGAGAATTATAGTTAGGATTGACGATCCAAAAAATAATATCAGAGCAGGCCATGGGTTTGATTCCTGCATACTGCAATGTGTGCAGGCGTAGAAAAAGGAGGATTGTCGACGAATAGGCCAGCACTCTACCTACATGGCAAATGTTCTTTGTCTGTATATTTTAAGTGAACTAGTTATTCCCATTCTAATAGCTCGAACTTGAGGCCAGATAATATATGAGTAATTTCGAACGATCCAACATTATATATATATATATATATATATATATATATATATATATATATCCATTGCTTTACAAAAAAAGCCAAACAATAAAGCACATATGTCAACAAAGATGGAAGACCATCTTAAGGGAACTAAGATCAATCACCCTTAAGCACAAGCTTATGATGTTGCACCACGTGGCAGACCCTATAACGTGATTTAAAATCTAATAAA
>NW_017891263.1:18272-21599 GCF_001540865.1 Ananas comosus
ATACTATTTATGATTGATAACTTAGAACTTGAATTGAAGAGTAGTATCATCTATTTCTAAAATACTATTTAATAAGAACTGTTCATTTTTGTACCTACTTGACGCACTCTGAAATGGTATTCTATTAATTTCAAAATAGTTTTTAAGATCATGTCTAATAGTATTGATTATTAACTTGATTAGCCAATTATCCAAAATTATATAAAATTATAGATTTCCGTGCTTTGGGAATTATACCAGCTCTACTTTATAATGTGCTTTTGCATTGCAATACATTTTTCACCCAAAAAAAGAAAAAAAAAATCCAATTTTGGGGCAAAAGTTCCCCCAAGCACAAAAATAATTGCGATAATTTTTATATTAAAATAGCATTTAAGACATTTTTATTTCTTTAACCTATCGGACCGAATCAAGTTCGAAGTGGCGAAAAGTTAGATTGGATCAAATTACAATCGAAACTCGTGACACCGTATCTATATATTTTTTTAATTATCTCCTTTCTACCAGCTTTTTTTGAGTTGTTTGTCAAAAAGGTGCAGCTCTACTTTATAATGTGCTTGCATGGCCAACACATTTTTCACCAAAAGAAAAAAAAAAAAAAAAACCCCTTATTTGGGACAAAAGTTTGAAGCACAAAAATAATTGCGATAATTTTTATATTAAAATAGCATTTAAGATATTTTTTTAAACCTATCGGTGGCTTAAATGAGTCAGCACTCTGTCTAGTAAACGAAAGATATATCATGCTGAACCAAATCAAGTTCGAAATAGCAGAAGGTCGGATTGAGTCGAATTTTAAAATAGCGGAAGGTCAGATTGAGTCGAATCACAGTGACATTATATCTATATATTTTTAATAAATAAATTATTTTATTTCTAACTGCTTAAATTTTTAGTATTAATGGCCGGCGCCGACGAACCTACACAATATTATAAGTTTTACGTGGAATAACTGTGACAAGAAAAAGACTAATGCTAGATGCGGGTCCCACTCCCAACAGTAATCTGATTGGAAGATAAAGTGTGGGACCCACTCTGGGGAGACAAATTTGTCACTAACTTTTCTTTGTTTACCATTTAAAGCAAATGTTTGTGCTGAGCACCTTTCGGCTTGTCTTAAATGGAAATTTAGGGCAAACCTCATCAGACACCCCCTCCAAAAAAAGAAAAAAAAAAGAAAAAGAAAAAAAGATATAATTTTTTATTAAGTTTGTGGCTTTCTCCTCTTTGATCCCTTCTTCTTTTGTCAAAGCAATATTGTGTCGCTATACTGTCATGCAGCATAGTAGGTAAAAAAGTATAAGAATGGAAAGAGAAATATATAAAAAATTATCATTAATCAACTCTAAAAAGTACCTACTATTGAACGCCATGTGTATATAGGGGTGATATCTGAATCTTACTATAATAAATCATAATACATCTCTAAATAGAAACCGATAAAAAATAGGAAAGTTTTCAAAATTAAGTAACCTAAAATTGCAAAAAAGCAGCCTAAATAGTTGAATTCGGGTTCCAAACTCGGATAGAACAGCTTTGCTATTCGGCGCATAGATCGATCTCGAAAAATATTTTTCACGCCTATTATAAAAATTGCCGAACACAGTAAAATTTTCGACCTAGTTTGGTTGAGTTATGCTTTTCAGAACTAACGCTAAATTAGCAGCATCATCCGGTTTACTAAGAGGTTGTTTGGTTTCTTGAAAAAATATAAAATAAAAAAAAAGTTTTCAGTTTTTTGCCCATTTAATTTTGAGAAAAATAAGCTAAGATTTCACAAAAAACCTAATATGTTTATTTTCCGAAAGAGAAAAATACTAGTTTTTCATATAATCTGAAAAAAAAAAAATCAAAAGTCTTTTTTTTTTTTTTAACCAAATAGACGAAAACTGAAAAAGATATTTTGCACAAAAACTTTTTTCTTAGAAATTCTTTTCACCATGCTTTTTCCAAAAGTCAAACAGCCTCTAAGGGTTGGTGGTTGGTATCCAGTGTTTGAAAAGATGTTAGGCGTGGAGAGACGCACTGCGAGGTGTGCGTCTCAAGAAGACGAAACGCACATTTACTAAATCTAATTTAATTTGATATTCTACATTAAAATTTTTAAAATAATCATCAAAAAGTAAAAAAAAAAAATGCATGAATATAATTTTATTTGATGTTCTTGCTGACGCTGCTGCTGTTTCCGCTGCTGCTGCTTCTTGTTTTCCTGTTGCCGCTGCTATTGGTTGCTTGTTCTGGCCACCGCTGGTTAACAACTGCCGATTCCTGCTGCTAGCACAATTGCTGTTGGATGCTCGACAGAGAGAGGATGTGGGAGAACAAGAGACAGAAAGGAGGGGGCGAGCGGCTGATTTTTTTAGAAATTTTGGATTTCTTTCAAGATTTTTTAAATATTGTATCGAATTTAAAGTATAAGATATAAATTCAAAATCCGACAATCTGAAAACTTGAATTTTTTTGAATTTCTTTTAATATTTTTTAAGTATCTTATCAGATTAAAGTATAATATGCAAATTTAAAATCCGACAACTCGAAAACTAGAATAAAAAATTTTTGAAAACTTTAATATTGCGAGGCGATCGTCTGAGGCACTCGTCTCAAGCCCAAGGCGCGTACCTCAGCAATAGCGCTGCGCTTCGCTATAGCTGAGGCGCTGAGGCCCGCGCCTCGTGCCTAAGGCCGAAGCGCGCGTCTTAAGCGTGCCTTTTCAAACAGAGTCGGTATCCGAAATTTCAAATTCAAAGCCTACTTGTTTTATATTTTTAGCGGAGTTTTTTTTACAAAAAAAGATGAGCCAAAGTGGATAGCTTGCTTACATTTCTCTCGTTTGGTTCGAGTTATGTAATATTACAAAGTATCTCGACATATCCAAATATTTTGGATTTCGGCGTAAGATTACTACTGATGCTGCATTAGAGCGTTTGGTTTAATACAGTAATGTAATAGTAGATTACAGTGTTTATAGCATTAATATGTTTGGTTCAGTTTATAAAATTTAGTAATCATGACATAAAAGTATAGTTTTTCCAAAATTGCCCTTGTTTTGGTCATTTGAATATTATTTTTTGCGGAAATGACGAATAGAGGGAAGGAGATCGTGTTGATTACTTGGGAGGACGACGCAATAGAAGATGATAGGTGTTCGTGAGAGAGAGAGAGAGAGAGAGAGAGAGAGAGAGAGAGACGTTGAGAGAGAGAGAGCGAGAGAAAGCGGCGTGCGAGAGAGACGGCCGGGGGGAAGTTGAGAGAGATAAAAATAATGCTGTTAATTAGATTTGAGGTTGTTGGAGGGTAAAATTGTCATTTTACATAATATGTAGTATT
>NW_017891264.1:0-21591 GCF_001540865.1 Ananas comosus
TAGCTCTTGCTCAGCAACACAATCAGATCGGTCGGGTGACCGATTCTGGGTTGACTCCCGTCGACAGCAGCGACACGAAAATGCCCAGCAACTTCCTTACACAACGAACGAAATCGATGATCAAAACCGCAATGGTAACATCATCAAAAGATCTTAATTTTACTCAAAAATGATAGAGCTGAAATGAATATTACAGGAGGGATATTGACGAATCGGATCGATCTTTCTCCAGAATCACTATTACATTGATGAAAAACTTAATTTAAAATTACAGCTGCCAGATGCATATGAAGAGAACCAACTCAAAATCATCAGAATAACAGTGTAGATATTCAAACAATCTATTCTATAATCACCATGCAACATATCATTTGTACAGTGTCTCATTATGCTATCTCCAAATGCCCCATTTTAGTATACTTAGTTTGAACCTTAGAAATCTCTTCTTATTTCGAATACAAGCTCAGAGATAGATATATTAATTCAGCGTAAAATTTTGCATATTTTTAAAATTCTTATTTACTAATTGACTCTACTTAGTAAATTATTTTTCAGTTATTAATATTCAGAAAAAACCTCAGAAAAATTTGATAAATAATTCCTTTTGATTTCAATCAACCCACTCTGCTTAGCATAAGAAATGGTACAGCAATTAAAAATTCAAAATTGCTCTGTTATGCCAAGTGATGGTTTATAAAAAATTAAATTAATAAAATTGGTTTAGGTTGATGCATTGAAGAAGATGATTATTTTCTTTATTTTTTTTAAAATATTTCAAGATTTCAGGTTATGATCTGTGATTGGGGCAGCATATTATCCCCTATTAAAAAAAAAATCCACTTTTAAATTACTTTACAAAAAATTGATTAGTTGGTTATATTCTTCAACGAATCCATGACTGCTATTCTAATTGAATAGGAATCAGATTTCAACCGAATTTTGAGATCTGTATTTTATTATTAAAAAAAAAAACTTGATTCAATTTGTTTTTCTTAATTTAATAATTTGGACAGAGAAAATAAATTGGGAGATCAAAAAAAAAGGGAATAAAAGGAAACCAAAATAGTGTTCTCTTTGTCCTTGTAGTTGTGTTGGACAATCAAAGAAAAATATGAAAAACAATATTTTTTAATCTATGTTTTTCCTATTGGGAAAAAAAATTATTGTTATGAAATTATTTTTGCCTCTTCTCTAGTATCGTCATTCGCAATCAAACAAATATAATTATAATTAATAAAGTATTATTATTATTTTTTTAATTTTTGTGTGCATGTTTTAATTCCGAATATCTTTCCCAAATAATAGATAATAAAAATTAGCGTTTGTCGGAAAAATTGCAAAAAAAAAATAGATATCGCGAAATAATTTTTTATGAAAACTTATTTTGTCAGTTTGCCATCTCAGTTTGTTTTAAAAAAAAAACTAATTTTTTAAGAAACTTAGTTTTTACGATTGATTTCATAGTAAATAAAATGTATTAGTTTTTTATTTTCCAAATTAAAAAATAACATGCTAGTTTTATGAGTAAATATAAATTTTCATTTATTTTTTCCGAACTAAACAAATTTGTTATTTTTCTCTTAGCAACCAAACAATATCAACAAAAAAAAAAAAAAAATTTCCTCCGCGAGACCAATTACACAAACGTAAAAAAGAATTCACAACAAATTTTTCATAAAAAGATTATTTTTTTTACAAACGCTCCTAAACGGACGAAATTTTCATAAAAAATTTCTCAAAAATTTATATCTCACGCTTTTTTGAGAAACAAACCGTAGCTACAAGCAAACAAATAAATCTAAAAGAGCACTCGGAACAAAAATATAAATAAAATAAAATAAAATAAAAAAACCTTACCAACTTCCCTTGATCTTATGTATAGTAAGAGTAAGCAAAAGCCCAAAAACAAAAAGAAAAAAAAAAAAATTTCCACCACTAATTTTTTTCATAAAAAATATTTTTCACGACTTTTACGTTGAACAAACCACCCTAAACGCGACGAAAAAATTTTAAAAAAAGTTTTTACGGAAAAAATTTCAAAGAATTTTTACCTCCCGCCGATTTTTCGAGAAACCATAACACCCCTGCGTAATCTAATACACACAGGAGGAATCGCAAAAAAAAAAAACAAAAAAAAAAAAAAAAAAAAAAAAACCCTTACCAACAACTCCTTGTCTTTGACTGGGCGAGGCGCGCCCTTTCTCCCTCCAGTCACGGCTCGTCGGCGAGGCCGTCAGCCGTCGCGAACACCGGTACGATCGGCCGCCGCCCTCGCGGGTCGCCTCCTCTCCGACTCCGAGCGATCCGCCGCCCAACGCAGCACCTCACGCGGCGCCGGCGCGGGCGGAGGCCGAGGTAGAGGCGGAGCGGAAACTCGTCGTTGGTGAGTCGGCGAGCGGTTGATGGCCGAGGCGGAACGAGTGCGAGCGCTGGCGCCGTTGTGCGCCTCCACGAACCGCAGAGTCTTCTCCTGCAGACCTCGAACGCTGTCTCTCGCCTCGCCAGGCCGCTGCGCGTTCGAGCCGGCGCGTGCCTCTCGCCCACTCCCGGATGCAGCGCCGCGCCGCCGCGCTCCTCGTCGTCGCGACGCGACGCCGCGCTCCGCTCCGCCGCGATGCGTCGATAATTGAGGAGGAGCAAGGAGAGAGACGAGGAGGGGACGACGTAAGAAGAAGGGGGGAGAGGTTCCTAATAGTTTGCCCATTTTTTCTTTTTTCTTTAGAAAAAAAATGGTGGGTCGGCGGATTGTGTAGTTGGAGAGAGGGAGAGACGAGAGGAGAGAGAGGAGGAGATAAGGGGGAGGCGGGGGAGGTGTTGAGGGTGGATTTAGTATAGTGAGGAGGGAGGATGGATGGTATATGTAAATGAATTATTGGTGAGATTTTTTCTTGCGCTCTCTTATTATTGAGAAATAGAATATAAATAAAATAATCATTTGACTAGTATATGTATTGACATAATTATATATACATGTATATTACATAATACAAATAGTACTTGATTTCGGCTCTTATAAGAAAAAAAAGTGTCACAAGTTAAAGATGGATCATAATTCGCTAAAGAATAGATTGAAACAGTATTAGGTCTTGAAAATGATCAAATGGATTTGAACTACGAACAATCAGTACTAAATATTTCGTACTATGATTAGTATAATAGCCGAATTTCTCTCTCCATTTATATATAGATAGAGGAGAGAGGAGACGGGAGAGATGACGGAGGGGAGAAAGAGAGGTAGGGTGGCTATTGCTTCAGTGTTACACGGAGGATGGTGCTTCGTGTAGCTCTCTAAGCGCCATTTTCGATGATGTGAATTTTTCGAATCGACGATCGGCTCCGTTAAACAGTTGATCGAAGTATCTTGAATTTCTAGAAAAATAATTTTGATTCGATTTTTTGATATTCATTTAACCTAGTAAGTGCGAAGAGAATCAAAATCAATTAATTTGTTAACGACTGAAAAAAATTCTATAAAAAGTGGTGATATAACACTAAAATTTTCGATTAGAATATTAATCTTGTTATAGATAGTATAAAGAATTTGTATCAAATTTCACCTGATTTGAATACTTTCCCTACACCGTTAAACTTGAAACGACGCAGATATCAACCATAAAAATTATTGATTTTTGAATCCTTTCGAAGCAGTTTAGGTATAATGATTATCAAAAAATCGGTAAAATTATTTCTAAAACTTCAAACGCGTAGTCGAGTCTAACGGAGGTCGATCGTCGGATTCGGAAAAAATCATTTCGAAAAACGCTCAGGAGGGCTCCATTTGAGAGCCACACAGCATCTACCTTTATAGTATATAGTAAGTATAGTATAATATGAGGTGGTAATAGGTATCTGTATATAATAATGAAGATATTATTTTATTTCGTAGCTAACTGTGATTAATTTTTTAACTCATAATTATCTAAATTTTGATTGTGGAAGGATATATTTGCAAACAAAAAGATTTTTGCAGGATAAATCTGATAATTAAGTTTTGTAGAATTATATTTACTATTTGACATCTTTGTTGAGAGTCATATATAATTATTCCAAATATTTTTAGATCAAATTTTTTTTTTGTAGTAATTATTTTAAATAGATTTTAAACCTAATAAATCTAATGAAAGTAATACTATCATAGATGTAAATATTAAACTCTAGCCTTTGTATGGTGCAGATTTTTTTCACTTGTCTAACCAATTTTTTCATTATAAAATTTTAAAATTTTTCTAGACCCTTGAATCCCAAACATATAAAATGTACATCATAAAAAAAAATATACAGATGGCAATTTTTTTTTTTCTAATTAAGCTTAGCAAAAAGACATGACCAGAAGTATAATCAAAAAATATTTAATAATTTGATATTACATTTATGTTAGTATTTTTTTTTTATTGTTAGGCAAAATAATAAGTACTAGATTAGATATTATTATAATAATAATAAACTTTAAATAATATTTTTATAATTTCGTATTTTCTCACTTTAGTACCTTATAATTTAACATATATCACTTTTATACTCTGTGATTTTATTATTTTTTTTATTTTTTTTTATTAATTTTTTTCGTTAAATCAGTGACAAAGTTAAAACTAAAGGGTACTAAAATGAATATTTGATTAAACTATAGATACGATATCTAAAATTTTTTGTATATGATTTAACGAAAAGTTAAAAAAGGTGCTGACTAAAAAAGAAAAAATAAAATTATAGAATATTAAATTGATATATTTTAAAGCGTAGAGTACTTAAATGAGAACGTGCGAAAACACATGTCTGGTATTTGAAATTTATCCTATAATAATTTATGCATAATTTAATAAAATATTTTATATTATCATATTATTATTATATATTAATTTATTAATATAACTTATGATGAAATAACAGAGAGAGGCGTGTAGAGAGCTGGACCAATGAAAAGCCCGAACAAATCCTGACCCTTGGATTTCGGAGGAGATAAGATTCCGAGAATCCATTGGTCAACGTGATTGATTCCGCGGTCGTCGCGTAGGGACGTACGCATACAGATTCTATGCGGATACAACAGGGGTGTCTAGCTCCGCTCGTGTTCGGCTTATTTCATAAACACGCCGATATCCGGCTGATAAATTAAAATATCAGAAAATTCAGTTCATATTTAGCTCGTTTATTAACATAGCCGAATTACATATAATATATTAAAAAATTAAAAGAATATATATATATATAATAAACTTATGAGATCTTATCTGTTAATTTTTGATCTAATTATTAAAATTTTACAAATAAGTAGATATTTTTATAATTGAGTTGGGCTTTATATTTAGATTGGACTAAAACGCAAATAATAAAAATCCGCATTATATATATATATATATATATATAATTAATTTTAGTGTTAAATAATAAATATTTTTGAGAGTATGTATATAAAAAATAGGCTAAATTACATAAAACTCTTTTATCAAAATCCTATTTTTCACTTACCCTCCATATTATTTAAAAATTTATACTTTGCCATCTTGTAAAATAAAAAATGTTCACTTCGTCCCCTACCGTTAGTAATCCGTTAGGGTTCCGTTTATAAAATATTATTATATATTTTTTTATGCCAAAAATACTTTCAGTCTTCTCTCCTGTAAATATGGTGAGAGACAAAATGATGAGGAACAAAATGATCATTTTATCATCACAATTCACACCGTATCCTTCTGTGAATATTTTTTATTTTATAAAGAGATAAAATATAGATTTTTAAATAACAGAAGGAAAAAGTAAAAAATCGAGTTTTGACAGAAAATTTTCTGTAATTTAGCCTTTATTTTATTTTATTTTATTTTATTTTATATCTTTACGGACATACGAAGTGAGAGGGCAGAGGGCGATGCATTGACCAACAACGGCTAGAGAGGAGGGCTGACGGCAGCAGATTCCGATCGACGCAGAGAAAATTTGCGGGCAGGAATCTTTGGCGCCTTCCTCGCCGACGCTGACGTGGCCAACTATGGTTGGCCGAGCCGTGTAGATCTGTGATACCATAAACAGCACCGCTACGCGGACCCCAAAATGATACCCTACTAATTATGTTGATGATCATGATTTATTATTATTGGAATAATATTTAACATGCCCCCAAATTTTTTTATTTCAAATATACCCTTCATATATTTCTCTGTTATTCAAAAATACCCTCACTGTTAATATATGTTACAGCTTAAACTCGGGTTAAATTTTTACCTGAGTTAAATAATCAAAATACCTATTTTGTCCTTAACTTAAAAGTAAATAAGAAAAGCTGCTGGTGGTAGAATGATATATTTAAAATATAAAAAAATTAAAATACTTATTTGCCCCTATATTAAGGGCAAATAAAAAAAAAGTACGTGACGATAGAATGGTATTTTTAAAAAGACAAAATAGTAATTTTACAGAGATAACAATTGTGCTAACAGTTCACTAACAGAATTTATGACGGTAGAATGGTATTTTTAAAAGGACAAAATAGTAATTTTACAGAGATAACAGTTGTGCTAATAGTTCACTAAGAGAATTTAACTCTAGAAGTATATTTGAAATAACTTAAAACGTTAAAAATATATTTTTAATATTAACTTTCTAAAAAGGATAAATCATAAAATTGAAAACCTTTCAGGGATATACGAGCAATTGTCTTTTTATTATTTGATAGAGACCTTTGCTTATTTATCGTCTTTATTGTAATTTTTAAATTTATTATGAAATTATCAAAATATTCTTCTAAAATTCAATTCTATATGTTAATTTTAAAAAAATGGAGATATTTGAAGAAAGTTTTTAAAATTAATCAGGATATTTTGGTCCTTCAGAGATACATAAATATTTTTAAAGTTTTGAAAAACATATTAGATATTATTCCTTAATTATTTTTTAAATTTTTAAAATTGTTGAAATCAAGTCCACAATATAATTTAGTCGACTAATTGCTGAAGCATCGTTTATGTAATTAAAAGTAATATAACATCTTAATTATTGGGCACGTCATCGGTCACAATTTACTGTTGCGCTGTTTCTAAATTAGCAATATAGTAATATTTAGTCAATTAAATTAGATTATAAGAAGACTTGATTCCAATAATTTTGAAAGTTTGAGATAGTAAAAATAATAAAATAATATTCGATAATCAAACGTGCAATTACCCTACTGATAACATCAGACTTAAATTCTAAACATAATAATTAAATTTTAAATTTTAAATTTTTAAAATATGAATGCCAACACATCAACAGCGTAGTAGGGTAAGCATATTGGAATTACGAAGCATTATTCTCTATTAAAAGTAGAATGTGAGGCGTGCACTCTAGAGAGGAAGTGTTTGGTAGGCTTGGTTCACCACGTCATCCGTGAACCGCCCTATTCACAAATGGAAAAACACTGCTTTCGTTCACCCTATAATGTGACTTGATGTATACCTTACACTTAAAAAAAAATAAAAATAAAATATAAGTTGATAAAACTTATCCGCCTTTGAATAGATAGAATGTAAAATTTATATCTTATTTTTAAGTATACAGATAGGGCTGACAAATGAGCAAGCAGGCTCGTGTTCGGATAGCGTTCGGCTCGGTATTCAGCTCACTTAAGCTCAACTTGAAATTAAATAAATCAAACTTGAACAAAAAAAAAAAAACTCAAAATTTATTTCAAGCCGAGCTTGATATTATTGGACTCGCTCGAATTAGACCAAAAAAGCTCAAATATATATATATATATATTAAAAATATTTATAAATATATATATTATAATATATATCTTAATTATATATAATAATATATAATAATATATATTATGTATTTTAATTATATTTATATAGAGTTTTGGTTATTGGATATATTTGCTTGCTCACAAAATTAAATCAGTAAAATTTTACTCTAATTATTCTCTCTCTCTTGCTCTCTCCTTCACTTGCTGGTATAGTTGCTTTTCCTAAATTATTTTTTTTAATATTATAATATCGTAGTTATGTATTTATTTTATCTTTTGAACTATTAGACATATTTTTGTATCAAATTTAGATAATATTTTTAAAAATTAAACTATAGATTACGTGATGTTAAGAATTTCAAACAGCTTGTTTAAAGCTCGAGCTCGCTCATATCGAAATTAGGCTCACTTGCGCTCGGCTCGAATTAATTTCAAGCCGAGCTTGAGCCTAAATTTAGGTTCGAAATTAGTTTCAACCCAATCTTGAGCTGAGATAAGTTTGCTCGAGTTCGGCTCGTTTCCACCCCACTATATACAGATAACATTGCTCTTCGAGATTAACATGAAAATAGTTTGTAGCGTTTAGCTTGAAATTAAAAATGAGCCAGAAAATTCTAGTTTTTTTTTTTTTCCGACTCAAAATTAACTAAACTAGTTGGAATAACAGTTTAATAAAATATTAATACTGGCTATTAATTAGTATTGCTACTAGTTTCTTATTGTTGATTCTTTTTATTTTACTCTTAGTATTACTAATTTGTTTAAAAAGAAAAAAAAAATAGAAAGTCATGCCAAAACTTATAAATAATATTTAAATTTGTTATATATATATATATATAAATTATTTATATATAATGTTATCTATTCTCAATCTATACCAAGCCAAACATAAACTAACTGTGGTGAGCTCGTGTTTTATTCGTTTATCTTTCAAACTTAAAAAAGCGAGCTTGTGATTAAGTTTTTTATTAAATGAGTGAGTTAAATTTGAACCAATTTTGATCTGAACACGTGGTGTCTTGTGAACAGCAAATTGTATTCACAGCCAAACAAATTTTAAATTTTGAGCCAGTTTGATCCAAATTATTACTTGATATCATCTAAAAAGCATTACCTAACAATAAAAGTAAAAAAATTGAGGTAGAATTTTATACGTGTGGACCATTTATCTTGTTTTGTTATCCACCCTACTCTTTAAGTTTTACAATTATAGGTTTTTATTCTACTGGAGAAAGATGTTACTCAAAATATTTTGGTATAGTTTTTAGCCTAAAATTAACATTATTTCAAACAACATTTTGTATAGAAAAAATAAAAATCCATAAAATTTGCTTGAACTATGGATTATTTGGATTTAGTTACCTAATTTTCTAAAATTTTGATTTTACTATCTAATTTTTCAATTTTTTTAATTTGAGTTAGTCAACGATATTTTGATTTCAAAATTGAAGCTAATTATTACTTCAATGAACTTATAATTATGAAAATTGTATGAAATATACTAACTAAATATGTAAGAAAATTAAATGGATATTCAAATTTTGAAGTCAAAATGTCATTGATTAACTCAAATCAAATAAAATTGAAAGGTTGGATGGTAAAATCAAAATTTTGAAAAATTGAATAGTTAGATTCAGATAGTCTATAATTTAGATAAGTTCTTACGTTTTTACCCCCAAAAAATAAAAATACTATGTAATCCTCAATCATAAAAGTTAGTCATATTAAAACAACAATATTATTATATGTGGTGAACTAGAAATTCGGTCAACAATTTCTCCTCACTTACCTAATTGTTTAACATTTATTATTATTATTATTTTTTCTAGAGAGATAGCTGGCATTCAATTATTTTGGTATTCAATTAATTAACATTTATTATCTTCCACCTCACTACCATTAATGATGCATTCTAAGTTTTATATTCACACTAACCTCTCTTTTTTTTATGTTTTCTTAACAGCTATATGCAAAATTTTCTTACTTAATATTCAAATCCACCGCATTTCAAATCCGCTTTAATAATTAAATCATATATATATATAGAGAGAGTTAGATTATTATTCGCTTATTGGTCTAAAGGGGTTAATTAACATTCTGCCCTACATGGGAGACCAAATTGAGCTGAATCAATATTGAAACGATAAGAGACCGAGTTGGCTCGAGTCATGTTCGAACTGTCATGAGGCTGGTTGGGCCGAGTCATAATCGAGATTCGTGTGTGCTATATCTGTACATTTTAAGTGAATTAGTTGTGTATTTCTAAAGGCTAGAGTTTTTATAATTAATGGTTAGCGCCAATGATTCGGCAATTGCAACATTTATATAAACCTAATTATATATTGTTGTATTTTTATATATTTTTTAAAACAAAATGAAAAAATATGATAATTTGATGATAAATATTTATCCTCTCTAGATATTTTCCATGGTATATCAAGTGGTATTTCACCACTCCACAATCCAACAAAAAGGCCATGACTCTTTCACCCTCTTTATTATTTGATGGGGATACATTGCTTAATTTGGTGGGCCAAATAAGGTACTAGTATTCATAAGTGTTCTTCTCCCTCACAACACCAACATGTGATAGAGGACAAGTGCTTTAAGTTAAAATGTTTTTTTTTCCCTTTTTTTGGGGACCATTTTGTAGGTAAAATTTATGCCTTTCTCATGTTTAGAATAATAACATGAGGATAATTCATGCACAAGGTGACAACAAAGTCACAATTACACAAAGAAAAAAAACAAAGAAAAGGAAAAGAAAAGGTTGCTTGTTTGAATGGTTTGTTTGAGAGTTTAAGCTAAATTGAACTTTTCAACTTGAATTTTATATGTGTGAGAGTTTTCAATTTGACGAAAAATCGAGCCCGACCGCATCCGATTTGGGTCACGATTGGATCACCCCCACTTACAGGGGGTCAGAAAAGCTCATTGTTCGTAAGCGAACTAGAGTTGTTCAGCTCATTTTGGCTGCCTAAGCTCGCTCGATTAGCAAACAAGCTTCCAACAATTGAGCTAAGATTTTGGGGTCGAAATTTTTGGCTCGAATAGTTAAACGAGCCGAGATTGACCTGAACTTAGCTAAGCTTCTATATGTGATAGATGCGTAATCTAGTTACTATTGTGTTCTGTAAAATAAACCATTGATAGAGTATTTAAAAAGCTCCTCCACACTTCCTATATTAATTTGTAATTGTAATAATACAAAAGCGTATAGAACTTACCAGAGCTATAAACCATTTTCAATATACTTTTCGCTTTGCAAATATTTGATTATGTTATCCACTCTTCCAAATTGTTTGATTCAAATCAAACCTTTAATAAATTTATAGTTGCAATAAATTATATAAAACATACTAACTAAATTTGACAAGATAAACGATACAATCAAATTTTAAAGTTAAAAATATTATTAACTAATTTAAATTAAATAAGTTGATAGATTGAATAGTAAAATTAAAATCTGAAAAAATTGCATAGTCAGATTCAAAACTTTGTTTTACCACAACATGGAAAAAGGACTGCATGTGATAGACAATGTATGCATTATTATGACCAAAAAGATAAATCCAAGCCAATAATATTAAAAATAAAGCTTGTGGGCTCCTTGTAGACATTTTATGCGTGTTAGTATCTCTCTCTCTCTCTCTCTCTCTCTCCTTATCTTTTGGATTTCTTTTTGACCAATTTGCATAAAAAATTCATAAATTTTAAGCTTTTGCAAAACAGGGTCATCTTTTTCAATTTTGCAGATTCGGACCAAATTTTTCGCCATCGGACGAAAATACCTTTATTCCTTTTCTTTGTCTCTCTTCTTTTTTTCTTTCTCTCTCTTTTTTTCCTTCATTATTTTCTTCTCGAGGACGCGCTCCAGATCGCCCTCCCCATCGCGGATGAGTTCCGTCACCTGCTCCTCCGCGACGCCCTCCCCATCGCCTCCTCCTTCGCGGCCCTCAGCGATGGTAATGAGGGTGGCGCTGCTTCTTCTTCCTCCATCTCCTCCTCCGTCGGCACTGGCAGTCCTCAGTGATGGTAACGAGGGCGACGCCGCCTCCTTTTCCTCTTCTCCGCCTTCGCCTTCGGAAAGTAAAAAAAATAAAGAAAAAAATTGTCTCGTTGAAAAACTATTATATATCGTTACTATTATCAGACAAGGCAAAAAATCATAGAAAAAGGAAGAAGAAGATGAAAGTTGCACTGTTAAAATTAAATTGCACAATTTTTAAAAAAAATTGCACTATTTAAGGTGAATGTTACACTCTTTAAAATAAAAATTAGCCTCTTTGAAACAAAAATTGCACCATTTCATCCAAACTTGCATCATTTCACCAAATTTTACACAATTTCGCCCAAAATAGCACCATTTCTCCTTCTCCTCCTCTTCCATTACACCATTACACCATTACAACAAAAATCTCCTAAAAACCGAGCCGGATTCGCCTACACCGCTAACTCGCCCCATCCTTCCTCTGCCGCCTTCGCCACTCCCGTTCGAGCATGAGAACGAGCGCGAGCGCGAGTGATCCCCGTATCGCGCTTGCCGCCGCGGAGCTTCGCGGTGCACGACGGCGCCGCCTCATCTAGGGCTATGCCTATCCGGCTCGAGAGAGCCGCCGCGGGGACGCGGGAGCTCGACGACGATGACGCTGACGCCGAGGACGTCGTCGTCGGCATCGGCGGCGGAGGAGGGGGCCGAGGGGGAGGGGCAGGGGGGTGGACGAGCGGGCANCGCCAACTTCCTCGTCGTCCTCAATGGGGAGGGCGATCTAGAGCGCGTCCTCGAGAAGAAAATAACAAAAGAAAAAAAAGGAGAGAGAGAAGAAAAGAAGAGAGAAAGAAAAGGAATAAGGGTATTTCATCCGACGGCGAAAAATCTGGCTCAAATCTGCAAAATTAAAAAAGGTGGTCCAGTTTTGAAAAAACTCAAAATTTGTAAATTTTTTATGCAAATTGGCCTTTTTTTTTTTGCTAAATTTTTAAAAAATATGTATAAATATTAGCCTTTTTTTATTTTTTCTCTAACTTTTAAAAATTATATTTTATCTTCTTAAAATTTCAGAAATATTTTCAAAGGAATACGGTGTTAATAGAGAGAGCAAAATGACCAAACTATCCTTACTTCTTTTATAAAAATAAATAACTTTTTAAATATATTTCTATCATTTTGATAGGTATTTTAGTATAAATTAAAAAATGGATAGAGTAGTCATCGAACCCTGACAATAGGGGGCTAAATGCAACAACTTGAAATATTGAGAGAGTAAAATATAGATTTTTTTGATAGACAATTTTTTATAGCTTTTTAAGATTTCTTTCTATAGAATAAATTTTAAGAAAATAGAAAAATGAATTTGAAAGTTTTTGAATTAGAACTAGATTATATTTATATTAAAAAATTAAAAATTGATTATAATTAGAATTATGGTTTTATTTATTAAAACAGGGTCAACTTGGAAAAAAAGATCAGTGGAGACATCTTAAAATAAGATCGCTCCATCAGCAATTACATGACTTTGAGATTCACATCGACTGCCATAATGAAAGACAGATAGAGTAGTCCCACGTCTAACGTCTCACATTATTGAGTAGTTTTACGACATGGTAATCTAACACGTCGCTTCTATTCCTTTTTAAACTAAATTTCTAATAATTAACAAGATAAAAATTTATTTACATGCATTATATATGAGTTATTTTTAACAAAAAATGAATTTATTTAAGTGAACTTAGATTAATGAATCAAATATGTCCTAGTACCAAGCCCTACTATTTTGCTATCATGACAAAGAAAGGAATCTTGTGTGGCATATAAAAATGGTTACTTATCAAATTGATGTAACATATTATTTGAACCTTTTATGAGGTATAAATAAATAATAATTTGTTTATTCAAAATTATTATTAGTATCTCACTAGATACCTTGAATCTCACTGCATTAAGTTAAGGTCTTGTGTCATTTAGTCCATCAATTAATTAAAACAATTTGTGGAACATTCCTCACACTCTTGAATAATTCAAGCAAAAATATCATGTAAGGTTGAAAGGGATGTTAGAGAATATTAATGTGTCTAGAGAACTTTTTTCATATGTTTTCCATTATATATACATTCAAATTCAATTTATATTTATTGTGAATTTTCAAATTATCTGATGTGTCGCTCTCCTGTAATGAGGCATCTTAGTCATTGCCACGCATATATCAACTACAGTATTATCACACCAACAAGATCAACTTCTTTAGATCGTGAAATTTGATTGCAATATTGAGTCAAAAATTAACTACGGAGAAAAAAAATTATTTGCTTTATTAGCTCATAGAATACATGCAATGAATGAAATTCTAATTTTGAGGTTTCTACATGTGCAATTTATGAAATGTACTCATAAATCAGGCCCAAATGTGGTGTTGCCGTGTTGTCCGTGTAACGATCTTGCTGTTTGTCTACGACGGAATGCGACCACACAAATGAATGCGAACGCGACATTATTAAATATAAAAATAGAGCAGGGCTATTGTACTCTTACAAGTATAGAGCCCTTCGTACTCATAAGTTGTTTTCGATATAGGGGCTTACGAATCGACGATCTATGCCGTTAAACATAGCCTAAAGTATTTGAAATTTCTAGAAAATAAATTTCGTAATTTTTGAAATCATTATAAAGTCCATCAAGCGGGTATACAATGAACAGTCAAAATCGAACGATATCTTAAAAATTGATGATCGGATCCTCCAATTTAAGATCGAAGTTATTGATCTTTATCTAGGTAGTGAATGGAATTTAATTTCTATCAAAAATTCAGCCAATTTCGATTTTTTTGCACCATTAAACTAGCAAGTATTTCATACCGGGCGTTAAAAATTGTCAATTTTGTGGATCGTAAGATAAATCATATTGAAAATTTATAAAATTTGATATCTAGAAATTTTAAATATTCTAGATAATATTTAACGGTATGGATCGTTGATTCGGAAGCTCTATCATCGAAAACAACTTATGAGTACGAAAGCGATCGTACTCATAAGAGTATAGTAGCCAGACTCTATAAAAATATATAAATATCGTTTTTTAACAGCTTAAAATTTTAGAGTATAATAATTATTTCATATTATATTAGAACAGAAAATCTTGAATTCGAGTCATACTGGCAGTGTTTGGTTAGAGGATAGGAATAGGAATAGGCCCTTATCCCCCTTTATACCCAAACGCTAATTTTTTATCCGAGAACAGTAGTTCTCAGTTACCTATAATAATCGGTTATAACTATTCCCACCAACACTTCTATTTTCTATATAAAACTACCTAATATTTTTCTTATTCCATATTATCTATCCAAACGCTATTTTTTTTATCCCCGGAAACAACCCAATTTTTATCCAAACATTATTTTTCTTATCTTCATATTTGTATCTATATCTGTAATAGCTAATTCTTGTTTATTCTTGTTTATATCCGAACCAAACGGCATCTTAGCATTATTATTATTTTTTATTTCTAATAATTTAATTTTGTAGAGTATAATAATTGTTTCACAGACATGTACGTCAGATCGTACACAAACAGTTGGAATCAAAACTTTTCTGCAGACGTTGCTGCACAAAAACCGTCCCCTCAAACACTATGAAAGGAGCCTTTAAATCTTTTTTTTTTTTTTTTTTTTTTTTGAAAGGTGTCAGTGGGGTCAATCTGAGGGTTCAATATTAATGGGCGCTTTAAGCAACAAAATAATTAGAAAAAATAAAATAAAATAATGTATAGTGGTTGTAGATAGTGGTCCATATGAACCACTCACATGGATGAAAAGGATAGCTTTTAATAAAAAGAATAAAAGAGATGTCTGGATGTTAATGGGTATGGATATTTGAAATTTTATCCGAACTCGAATCCGAATGAAACAAATATATTCGATCGATATGGATATGGATTCGGATATGGATATTAAAAATAAAAATCGGACGGATATGGATTCGGATATGGATTTTCATTGTACCCGACCCGAACCTGAATTTATTTTGTATTATATATAATATATATATAAAAATTTGATGTTATATTTGAATTTGTATTTTAAAAATTTAGATTTATTATAATATATTTTGAAATATTGAAAAAAGAAATAATTGTTTCGGGTTCGGATTTTCGGGTTCGGGTTCGGGTTCGGGTTCGGGTTCGGGTTCGGGTTTTTAAAAATCCGCCCCGAATCCGACCCGTTGACATCTCTATGTCCGAGACGTGTAGAGCTACCCAAGTAGAGAGAGAGAGAGAGAGAGAGAGAGAGAGAGAGAAGGGATTATTTTTTTATGATTTGGAATAACTTCTAGAGTAAACTTCAAAAACCACCTCTGTGGTTTCACACTTTTTCACTTTAGTATTCTGGTGTTCAAAGTGTGTTAAGTTAGTATCATATAGTTTCATTTTTATCTTTTCGTCAGCTTTTTTGTTAATATTTCGTTAAATTATATACAAAAAAACTTCCGATGTCCCACCTAAGTTTATCGAATATTCACTTTAGTACCATTTCGTTTNTGCATTTCAAGAAAAAGAAATTGTACCGAACTCAGAAAGAAAGGGTGATTCATTTCACACCCCGCATTAATATAAGGAAAAACTTCAAATAGGCTCCATATGATTTCGTATTTTCTCACTATAGTACTATGTGGTTTAAAATGTATCAAGTTAATACCCTGTTGTTTTGCATATTCTCACTTTAGTAACATGTGGTTTAAAATGTATCAAGTTAGTACTCTGTGGTTTTATTTTTGTATCAAGTTAGTACTCTGTGGTTTTATTTTTGTATCAAGTTAGTACCCTGTGGTTTCATTTTTCTCTTTTTATTATCTATTTCGGGGTATTTTTTTTGTTAATAAGTGATAAAGTTAAAACTAAATGGTACTAAAATGAATATTCGAGAAACTTAGATAGGGTATCTGAAGTTTTTTTGTATATAATTTAACGAAATATTAAACCACGGGGTACTAAAGTGAGAAAGTGCGAAACCACAGGATACTAACTTGATCCACTTTAAACCACAGGTACTTAAGTGGGAAAGTGCGAAACCACGTGGTACTAACTTGATACACTTTAAACCACAGGGTACTAAAATGAGAAAGTGCGAAACCACAGTAAAGGTATTTGAAGTTTTCCCTTAATATAATGACTCACCTCACTAGTACTAATAACTCGTTAAGTACGAATCACGTTCAAAAAGAATAATTTTATATCAGTTGGGCTGGGATGCTGTTAATAGCAAATGGGTTCCGTTGTCACTCATTTATTTTCGATGATGGAGCCTCCAATCGACGATTAACACCGTTGAATATGATCTATACCACTTGAAGCATCTAAAAATCAAATTTCATGCTTTTCCGATATTGTTCTCTTATCCATCAAGTGGACACAAAATGAACGGCTGAAAATAAATATTTTTTAAAAAGTGATGATAGGAATCTTGTAATCAAGATCGAGAGTATAGATCTTGTTCTAAATAGTTTAAAAATTTTCTATCTAAAATTCAATCGATTTGGATATCTTTACACCATTAAACAAAAAAATGCCTCATATAGACCATTAAAATTAAAAATTTTGAAATCCTTTGTTCATTAGGTCAATAATGTCGAAAAGATTTGAAATTTGATTTTTAAATACTTCAAGTGGTATAGATTATGTTCAATGGTGCTGATCATCAATTTGGAGGCTCCATCATTGAAAATAAATAAATGACAAAATAACTCGCTTGCTACCGATAGCATTCCAGCTCTACTCTACTCGATATCTATTAACCAAAATGAATTCCCAATGTTTTTTGCCACATGGCAAGTTTTCTTTCAACCTTACTAACCTTTTTTTTGAACTCACATTTGTTCTTGGCTTTTCCCCTCCCCTCCTCTCTATTCAATAACAAGTAATTAATGTGCTCTTTAATTTATATGTTACTTATTTTTCTCTTCAATATTAGTCATTTCTTCTCCCTCAAATCTATTTTCAACGCCAAACCCTTCACCTCCCAATCCTTTGAAATCATGAAAATTAATTAATCAAAAATGCAACATTTAATTATAGGCAGTATATTCTACAAATAAATGGGCTTTATAACATCAATCCACCCCCATCTCCCTCTCTTTTGCATGGCCTCTTATTTTTCATGCAAAAAAAATATCATCTAATTTTCCACCCAATACTCATCTAGCTCTCTCTCTCTTATTGTGTTAACGAAGATGATGAGGACGATGAAGAAGAAGAAGAAGAGCATGCGAAGAACGTTGTCTCCTTTGAGAAGCATCGTTCCGCAAAATCGACCTGCGGCTCATATAAGTGCCCACTAGGTTGATTTAGCTGCGCTGGAGCTAGCTCTTTTTTATTTTTCACAACGAAATGTTTAAGGTGCACATAATACGATAAAATTATATGTCTCTTACTGTATTTCGATGATTTTAAAATATATATATATAAACTTCTAACTATAATTTATTTTTTTAATAGTTGAATTTAATTAGTTATACAAATTGATTATGTTTAACATGGGTATAGTTTCTTATACATTAATAAGTTGTAAATATAAATTTTATTAAAATTTTATTTCTATTATCTACCCGCTGCATTGTGCGGGTCTCTATACTAGTTAATATAATGACTCAATTCACTAACACTAATGACTCGTTGGGTTTAAACCACTGACTCAATGCACTTAACCCTAATTATTAGTAGTGGAGTTTTCCGTGTATCCCATTAACAGTCTCGCCAGAGTCTCATTCCCAAGCCCAAAATTATTAGGCGATCGCACTTCTTCCTCTCAAACTTGGCTTTGACACTAACTGGCCTAACGATCTAACCTACTTATACTAATAATCCATTGGGCCTAAACCACTTATCCAAAATGCTTTAGTTCAATTATTAATAGTAGAAATTTCTGTTCTTATATTCCTATTTATAATTTTTTTTCCATCCAATATGGAATTATTAAGGTGTCACGGTTAAAGTGTGTTGCTTTTTTTTTTTGGGAGCATTTTTCTAAATAAGCGTATGAACTTTTAATTTTGACAAATATATTTTTTAAACTTCATCATGTAATTCAAAAAATTCCATTTCTCAATCAAAATTACCAACTATACAATCTTTTTGATTGCTTGCATTGCATATAATTTTGAAGAGCTTTAAAATAGAAAGAAATCTATTTTTCTTATTCTAACCTCAGAAGAGCATTTGACAGATTAAAAATCTAAATTATTTATGCTGTAACAAAAATCAGATAAGAAATTCTAAAATGAAAAGGCATGCAGAAGTTGTAGTTCGATTATTCTACTTTCGCCATATGAGAAACTATCGCAGGGATTTTAGGATAATGCTTCTTCTGATAGTACTACTCAAACAATACTTCATTCAACAGCTCTACACCCTTTGTCAAACAAGCTCTTATATTAGGCTACTTCTCTCTCAAATTAATGCTTTTATGGAACTTCGATACCCATTTTGTGTATTTGTTTCAGCCAAAGTGTAGAGTGTTAAACTTTATAAAAATTAAATTCGTACCTTCTGTCATGATTTCGATATTCAAGCATGAATTGTAGACAGCGATTCTTATTTGTGGTTCGTCCTCTTTCACGATCTACAAAAGAGCGAGACGTTTCGAATTTATTCCCTTATCTCCGCAGATGGAACCGTCACAGAAAATTAGGATCAGAATTAAATCAGGATTCTAGTATGTTATCTATATTTATATATAACCTAATGTAAGGATGTTAAATCTTTTTTCTTTTCTTTTTTTTAAGAGAAAGGTAGCATGCTACGTGCTTCGCTTATTTCATTTAGAAATAAACTTAACTGAAAATATAAATCAACTAGGATTCGAACTTGGGTCTCGGGTACCAACCCCCAAACCCTTTTGCCACATGCGCTAGGGACGGTCGGTGATATTAAATCATGTTCGTCTATCAAAAATATGTCTAGATATATCTTAACCGTTGGATCGACCGTATCTTCATAGTTCGTCTTGAATAGATCGACTTCATATTTATAAATGGTCACGTTGGCCACATCCTAACCGTCTCTCGTATTAATGCTTCTATAGAACTTCGATACACATTTTGTGTGTTTGTTTCAGCTAAAATGTAGAGAGGTGAAGTAGTTTTTGACCGTAAATACCCACTTCTATTATTTATTTGATCATAAATTCACTTTCAATCGAATCTCAAACTCCCCAAAGTCAATTATAGAAAAATAATAATAATAAAATATTAATCACACCTCTAGCTTTTATGCCATTTATTTTCTGCCAAACAAACAACAAACTATGCTAATAAATAGCAAAAAAAGTATTTTTTAACTGAACATTAATTCCTTCAAAAATCTACACCTCTAGCAAAGGAAAGAGACCCTTAGGGCACTCTCCCTCTCCCCCACCATCGCACTCTTATTTTATTCTATCCAATTTAATTTTATATATAAAACGGGATCATTCAACAACGCCTTATGTTTTCTAATGTCACATACTCCAGAACAAAACTTTGAAGTAATTTTAATGATTTTTCCTTTTCCTTTTTTCTTTTTTTTTTTTTTTTTTTGAAGAAAGATTTGAAACAGTAGCAAAATTACTAACAAAGCACAACTTGTGGGCATGCATGCAATTATGCAAATACTAACTTTGCTGAAAATTTTGTGCAATATCACTCACATGCTTGCATGGGTTACAGATGCAAATGAATCCAAAATATTTCTCTGAGGCTAAGTGTAAACATTGGTAAATATTTACTGGAATATGCAACATCAGGAACAAAGTGGAAACCAAATTGTAACAACAAATTTATCAGAAAAGCCGAAGTTCGACAACGCCACAAACAGTGTCAACATGACCAGCATTCTCATCCGAAATCAAATTTCCTATACACCCAATGTTAAATTTATGAGTCCATAGAGCAAAGGATAAGTCGATTCTCGTATTTTCCAAATAACAAGAAGCACATCTACCATGTTACAGAAATGAAGTAGCAGATTGAATACAGGAAAAAAAAAAAAAAAAAAAAAGAAAAAAAAGGAAAATTTTACGGGCGAACCTGTATAATTCGAGTATGTATGTTGTCTTTCTTTCAGACTCCCACAAATTAAAACACATTAAGAAGATAACAGTGCTTATACCGGCACGACTGATTAAGTATCGACTGGTTTTAGGCAACTGCGGCAAAAGAGCGATGGAGTGTCGAAGGGTGAAATCCAGGTCCAGTCCCAAGCATGGGCAGTTCCTGATAGGCAACAATGAAATAAGTGTTTTGGGGCATAATCATCAGTTCAGGATTCGAGTTAAACTCCGGCAAAATATAAAGATATAGCACTACAAATAAATAAAAGTACAAAGTTCTTATATAATCATTCTATATTTCATCAACTTACATATAACAAAAGTTAAGAACGTGACGGATGATTCATTTTGGTAATAAATTATGTATAAAATACTAGATTACCGAATAAGCCGCCCATAGTTATCTATTATTGTCTATTAGTATTTATATATTAGTGAATTGTTGAGAGAAGAACCAAAAAATTGCGGATAATTCATGAGTTTTCAAGATACCGGGATATAATATGGTTTCAGTCGGACCTGTATGGTGCTGACTCATTAGTCCTGCGTTTGGGGCTCGCTCTTCCTTTTCAGCCTTGATCTATTTTCTCTTGAGAAGCGCCTGTCCTGCTCAAATGAAACTTCCGAATTGGTATCAGTCCATGGAGTGTGCTTGGAAGGAACAACAATTTCGAGAGGTGGATCAATAATCCATCTGCACCAAACCCAGAAGAAAGATGAGTATTAATACAGTGTGTATAGCACACACCGAGCATCAACGAACTACGAACGACGTTTTATGGCCGAAACTACATGATT
>NW_017891265.1:0-16546 GCF_001540865.1 Ananas comosus
GGTCCCGGGGCGTGACACTCTATGTAGTAGAGAGTTACTTGAGAGATCTATGGTTGCATTTAGCATTCTATATGAGACTTGGTTTCCTGCTTCTATAGTGTAAAGGAGCATTGGCACATGCATTTAAACTTAAGTTTATTCGTGACATGAAAGATAACAAATTTGCTATAAAGAGGCACCGAACTTGAATGTCATGTGATTTAGAGAGCTAATGTCATCAAGCGGCATTGAGCTCGGGACATGGTTGAACCTAGTGAATAGGGCCATTAAGGGAATGAAAACATGTTGAGCATTAAATTGTCTAAGTGTCATCAAGGGGCACTAGGCGTAACAAATGTTGAAACTTCACATTGTGACTTAAACTAGATCTTCGGGATGCTAGTGCCTATACCATGTTAGAGACATGATGATTTGATACTTGAGATGTTGACCACGCTTGCTTGCCATTTGTGCTCATTCGCACATGCTTGTGAGGGTCGCTCCCTACAAGCCGGCACTCCGGAGTTAGCCTACGCGACTTATGTTCGCTCGTGCGGTATTGAGAAGCCTACGGGGTCGAGTGGNGGAACAGACACATTCCAAGAGTAGGGATGTTGCGCTACCACAGGCACTTAGGCGGCACAAGCTGGACTACCTTTGGTAGGTCCTTAATTGGAAATGAAAATCGACACAGGGTTGAGAATGAATAATCACTACTAGATAGGATTAGTAGTTGGATTACTATGACATGCTTATAGCATAGTGTTGAGACAGGTAGTATACTTGATAGTCCTATTTATTGCATCATAGTATACTCACTACCATGATAGAGCATATTCTTCGTACATTGTCATAGTAGATCATGTTACCTACTTGCTCGCTATGTTGGGATATATTATTCATGCTTGGACATACTTCATTTGGATATAGTAGATGTACAACCATTTGACATATTGCTTATGTGCAACATAGTAGTTTAGTATTTTATTATGCTTTCTTAAATGCAAACCGTCTCTTATTATTATTATTCTCTTTATTGCTTATAGTACTTACCTGTTCCTTTTGGGGCCTAGTGGAGCACTGAGCTGAGGTCAGTAATTGCCCACTGGGAACTATAAATTATAGTTCTCACGCCCTCTGTTTTATGTTTTCTTTCAGAGCCTTCCACGCCGGGAAAGGCTAGGGACCGAGGGAAGGGCGTGGCTTCGAGCTAGCTCTTCTGCGAGAGACGAGTCGCTAGGTGGTCTACCTCTCGATGTTTTTATTTTGGAGAGGTTGAGAGCTGTACCAGTGTACTAGAGACCACCCATTTTTATGTACCTTTGAGACAGATATTGTACTACTTTATGGCTACTTTTATTGTCTAGTTATGTTTCTCCTACTTTGATTTAGATGATAGAACTTTACTCGCTCTGATATCATTAGTTGTTAGTTATTCTCTTTGTTCTATTTCTTGCTTTTACTTCCGCTTTTATTGTAGACGCCTTATATGTGTAGACATATGGCGGGTCTGGGCACGCTACCGGGAGGGCCCCGCCGGTCCTGGGGCGTGACACATCCTCTGCAAGCACCATCCCGTTCATGTAGAACTCCCGAATGAGTTCCACACAGAATGGGCACGAGCTGGAACCCGTCCAACGGGCTCAATAGGGATCCTCTGCAGCAATCGACCAAAATCTGGAACCTCCTTAATCAGCTCAGTAAAGTTGACATAGCGCTCAGCTAGAACTGATTGGCTTGAATATATCCTCCGTCGCTCTGATGAAGCCTCTGCAGCACGTTTGGAGCGACTCTCACGCGCACGTGAATCACCTCCTCGCGAGGATTCTCCTGCTATGCCTTTTCCTTTAGCAGCCCTAGTAACAGCTTCTTCAGTAGCTTCAGGTGAGCTTGCTTGATAATCCGGATCGGATCCTGATGACTCGTCGGCAGTACGAGTTCTCTTTGATGTCCCGTGACGTCCTCGACCACCACCACGGCCACGACCGGCGGCCATAAATACCAAAAGTAGAATCATAAGCGAGAACGCCATTTTCTTACATTAAAATGAGCCATTCATGAAGAAAATTTTGAAAAAATCTATAAAAATAGCGAAAAAACATCTAATATTCTTAGAATGCATACTAACGCTATTTCAAACTCATTCATGCAAAAAATTTCATCAAAAATTGATATTCCAAGAACAATCCTGAAATTTCATGCATTATGATATAAGGATCATAGATCAGCGAAAAATAACGCATTATGACATGATCTAAATGTTCTAGAAGCAAGAATACATACATACAAACTGAAACGAAGCAAAAAATTCCATAAAAAACGAATCAAAACAGAGATCTAGCTTCAACTCGGAATATTTTTGAAAAATAGGCAAGAACGCGATGAAATAATTAAATCCAAGCTAAATACTCACAGATTTTTGGGAAAACCGAGTAGATCTGGAAGAGGAAGTCTCCTAGGGATTTTAGAGAGAGAGAACGAAATTTGATTTAGATTTGGAGGAGAAAAAAAGCCCTGTAACCGATTTTATTTTTGCGGCTACAGTAATTTGTACCGGTACTCGGGATTTTGTACCGGTACACTTTCCCAGATTTCGAAAATTTGAATTTAAAAACCCTTTAAACTTAAATTAATTTCATACAAATTAAGGACTTTACTCCAAAAATCATTATAATGAAGGTAAAATATTATAAGATTTCAAAATACATCGAAACATCATAATTAAAATGACCTCGAGTTTCAAAATCATCAAGATGTAACGGCTCACGAAAAATGATTTTTAGAAATTCGGCAAAATTGACACCAATTTGTCGCAATCCGTTTAAAATAGAGATTTAATTAATATGATACCGGGGGTGGCTCTTTGAGCTTCTTTTTTCAAACTAACACCTTATAACTCCGAAAATTCTAAAATATTCAATTTTTTCAACCTTTTCGGTTATTCAATTCAATCTTCATGTGGTAGCTTCACACACTTGCCGGACGACCGGGGTGGTAGCTCTTTCCTACATGTGGTGGTAGTTTTCACACTCCTTTTGGATGTAACTCTTTCCATATCTTTTAAACATAGGAGTTTCTTTTTTTTTTTATTAAATAATTTCAAACTCCCTCTAAATTAGACAATCTCACAATTAAAAATATTTTGACAAATTTTAGTCTATTAGCGAATATCCATCTATTATTTCGAACACACACAACCGAGATAGATTAATCATCAAGAGATCAAATTTGATTTCAAAATTTTGTTGAATATATGTATTAAGAAATCATATATTAAATTATCGTCTAAATAATAAAAAGTGGAGTAAAACCGATAATTAATATAAATTTAATTCAAGATGAATTCCGGTTAAAAACACTTTGGAAAAAATTCTAATCTCCTCAAAATAAAGATTTTCAATCGTCTCCTTTCTCAAAAAAAATTTAAAAGTTCCCAAACATCCTTCCTCAAAACATTTTTTTTTTTTTAAATTTTGCACACGAAAATCATCATGTAATGCAATGAAAAAAATATGCAACAAGCACCAATCAAAGCATTACATGAACAATCAAAACAAACTAAGACAAAGAGCAAGGAAAGATATCACCTTTCCGAATCCAAACTTGTCGGATTTTGCGTTGTCTTGTCTTGTCGACGTTAAGCACAATTTGCTTTAAGTTTTGATCAACTGTTGGTCGTTTCGTCGCTTGAAGCTTTGGTTGGAATTGTTGATGAAACATTGAATTCTGGTTTCCTTGTGGGAATGGTCGAACTTGACGTTGCGGCTTAGAAGTCCGGTTCCCTTGAGGTACTCGACTCACTTGATTTTTCTTTTGATTCCGTGGGGGAAGCCGAGTTGCAGATAATGCCGATTGAGGTTCCGACATTGCCGATTGAGCTTTAGAAGTTGCCGAATGATTCTTCTTTATTTTTACCGGGCAACTCTTTTTTATGTGTCCTTTGTTTCCACATCGATGACATACTTTTTTCTTTAAAGTTGTTGAGACTTTAGATGTCGCCGTTTGATCCTTCTCAACATATGTCCTTTCATATCCAAGACCAAGCTTGTTCGTTTGACCCAATCCGAGCATATGATCTAGTTTCTTTGATCCGGAAGAAAATTTTTGAAGATCGGATTTGAGTTGACAAACTTGACTAGTTAAGACTTGATTGGATGCATGAATTTTCTGAAATTGATGCTCCAAAAATTCAATCTTGTCTTTAGATGATTTGACCGTTAATTCCTCTTCCTCTAGCTTCTTTTGAAGGATCGAATTGTTTTTCAATATTGCTTTCCTTTCCTCCTCAAGAGCTTTATTCGTGGTCTTCAAATTTTTATTCTCCTCTTCTATACCCAATAACCGACGCCTCAACTTCTTATTGAGCTTGGTCATCTTTTTCGAATCAATAAGAAGTTGATTGTATGCTTCCGCTATATCCTCGTCATTCAACTCCTCCTCGCTTTCGCCATTGTCGCTCGAAGACCCATGCGAAGAGAGAGAAACATTGGAATTATAAACAATTGAGGATAAACAAACAACGTTAGACGAAGGTAGAGAAGTGTTAGTAAATAAAGCAATGTGATCCCTTTTTTCTTCGTCACTTGAAGTTGATTCACTAGAAGAAGAATCATCCCAAGTCTTAGCTTGCAAAGCCTTTTGCTTATAAGACTTCTTTGAAGAACAATCCGTTGCAATATGGCCGTAGCCTTGGCATTTGTAGCACTGGATTTCGCCTTCAAATTCATCTTTTTCTTTCGAAAACTTTACAAGTTTTTTATCCTTAGATTTAGAACTTGAAGATTGTCTAGAAACAGATTTATGTTTTGAAGATGAAGCCTTGTCAGAATTGTTCTTCTTTCGGAAATTCCGTCGGAACTTCTTCGTGAGGAGCGCCAATTGATGTTCAAAGTCTGCGAGCGAAATATCTCCGTCGGAATCCGAGTCGTCTTCTTCTTTCTTTGTTGATTTGAGTGCAACCCCTGTGCTTTTAGAGAAAGACTTGGAAGAAGATGGGTTAGTAGGAAAAGTCATCTCATACGTTTGTAAAGCGCCTACTAATTCTTCGACTTTCATCTCATCCGGATGCTTAACGGTTTCGATTGTGGCAACCTTTGCCCGAAAGCATTCCGGAAGACTTCGAAGAATCTTTCTAACCACCTTAGTATCCGAAATTTTCTCTCCCAAGTTAGCGTATGTATTCACAACGTCTTGTAGACGCGTATAGTACTCGGTAAAGGTCTCATTTTCTTCCATGAAAATTGAGTCAAATTTGCTTCTTAGCATTTGTAATTTTTGAACCTTTACTAAGCTTGTTCCTTCATGCGTAACTTGTAGAGTATCCCAAATTTTCTTTGCCATTTCGCATACCGAAACACGAGTAAACTCCGTTTGCGATAAAGCGTTGAATAAAGCATAATTCCTTTACCGTTAAACGAAGATGACTCGTTTTCATCTTTCGTCCACTTGTTCCGTGGTTTTGGCATTTCAACATTCTCGACCTTTTCAATAGGATGTTTCCATCCAAATTCTATTGATTGCCAAATGTGCTCATCGATTGCGATTAGAAAAGCTCTTATGCGAAGTTTCCAATAGGCATAGTTTGTGCCATCGAAAAATGGTGGTCGATTAATGTTTCCGCCTTTGGCCATTAGATAATAATTTATCTAGATCCCGCTCTGATACCAATTGAAAGTTTTGAGGAGCCCAAGGATCTATCTAGATTGTATCTAACACCTAGATGGGAGTGAATAGGTGTAATAGCAAAAAACCACAAATTTCAATGCGATAAAAATAAATGCAGAAAATAAAAATCACACCGAGATTTACGTAGGAAAACTCCAACTTGGAGAAAAACCCATGGGACCAACACGCGAAAAAATAATTCACTAAGAGAAAAGATTACAAGTTGATTACCGACTCCACGGACTCAACCTCTCTTAACCTCCTATGAATCTCGCGTAATCCTCTGGGTTGTCCACGCCCTCACGTTCGAATCCACGAACGCCTCGTTCCTAATCCACGAAACGCCTCCACTCCGAATCTACGAAGCTCATGATCCGAATCCACGAACCGCCATCAATCACGCCGAATCCACGACGCCGTCATGAAGAACATCATGTGTATGGTGATCCTTCGCTTAGAGTATCGATAAAAACCAGGGAAGAAAACTCCAAGCGAAGCGAAGATCAAATCGACATATAGATATGAAATTCTAATATCTCGAATTGACCTAAAAGAGGCTAATATGTAGAAAATAAGTTTTTGATGAAATCCGAGCCTCTAGGGTTTCTTAAACATGTATTTTCGTGATACTTTTTTGAGTTAGAGAACCCCAATAGCTTATTTATAGACTTTAGAATCAATTGGAGTCGGATTAGAAAGTTTTCACGATTTTACACTGTGTACCGGTACACTTTAAGCTGTCACCGGTTACACGATGACGGAACGAAAAAACTGACGAAACGGTGGAACCGGTTACATGTCGATGGCTGTACCGGTACACATTTTGTACCGGTACACTTCTGATGTTGTACCGGTACACTTTGCAAATTTTCACCGTTTCGGATTTTGCAAAATTCTGATGCACTTTCTAATCCAGTAAACATTGATATTATGATTCCAATGCCTACAACTAAGTATGAATCCCCATAACATGAATTAATACTTTACCTGGACATCGTGATTCACTGTGAGTTATTTTCCAACTTCTTCGAAATCTTGAATTCTTCGATCTTCGACGATACGCACCGATTCTTCAAGACTCCGACTTACTTCACGAAACTTGCCAACACACAGGACTTAACAGCAATACCCTTGCCGCGATCCCGAGCCTCTTCCGGAGTGGAAGGCTCTGAAATAAAAATAACAAAACAAAGGGCGTGAGAACTATAATCAATAGTTCCCAGTGGGCAAACCGCTGACCTCAGCGAAATACACCACTAGGCGATGGATGTATGGGTAGTAAGTTCTAACATTTAATTAGAATGAACAACATGTATAATAAGCATGATTAAAACTTGCTAAGCTACTATGCCTCTACTTAGCATGGATTTTCCACAAGCATAAATGCTATTCTAACATGAATATGCATATGTATAAATAACATGATGTCCACAAGTAGAATGTCAACATTTACAACTAGTTCAATGTCCGTATTGCATTATAGTTCAACATTGTTCCAATCACATAGGACCTACACTAAGTTAGTCCGTCTTGCGCCGTGCCTAATAGCCCCGTGGTAGTGAACATTCCCACGCTAGGAATGAGCTTCTCCCACGACATCCCATTTCGGCGCCCAATCCCGCATGGGTGAGCTTATGTCGCGATGACTATCTCCGGAGTGCCGGTTTGTGGGGAACGACCCTTACAGGCATGTGCGAATGAGCACAATGGCAAGCAAGCAAAATCATCCATCTCAAGTCCAAGTCATCATATCTAAAACATAGTATAAAGGCTAAAGTCCCAATGGCCTATCACTAATCAAGTACAAGTTTAACCATTTGCTAAGTTGAATGCCACTTTATAATATTTAATGTCCATTATGTCAAGCATAAGTTCTATATCCAAGAGCATGATATTTGTCACGCCCCGCCCCGAAACCACTACCAATTTGGCACGATTCGGGCGCGCCGGGCGGACCGCCGAACGGACAGCACCTCCCCTGTCCACCCAAGGCTCAACAACAGGAATGTGTACAAGAATTTACCCAGGAAATTTAAATTCTAAACATACACATTCAACGGGGCACAAGTAGTGCCAACAACTAAGAGCAAGTAATCCACAAGTAAAAACAAGTGAAATAAAGAGAGTACTTTACTAATATTGCAATAGTTTTGCATCTTTTTACAAGTACATCTTTTCCTCAAAATAAATATATATGTTCATTCAAAATACATAGCTCTCCAAATCCTCACCTATATGAATCTCTCTCAATGCATAGGTGTGCTAATGCAAAAAGAAAAACTACTATACTACCACGGTCTCACTGATTGGGCGCAATGCCCTTGCGGCGGTTCTCGCTCGGTAAACCTGTACCTACCACTGGAAATAGAGTGGAGTGAGAACTATCTTCCATAGTTCCCAGTGGGCTCGGCCGCCGACTCCGCCGGTCTCCCCACTAGGTCCAAGTGGGCACAAGTAACAACAGATAGATAGATAGATAGATAGATATCTGAAAGCTGTAAAGGCATAAAGGAAAACTATGCTACTATGCCCATAATCATGTATAATGAATGCATGCGTCATTTAGTAAAGGTTTACTATCATGCTAACAAATTCGATCCATGTTCGAATATTAATGTCCAATGACATTATTAACTGTTCATTTACCCAATCTATGGCGAAGCCCTTGGGTTCGCCCTCGACTCACCTTGCCATCCCATTAGGTGGGGAGCTCCATGTGCTCCCAGACCCGGGACCGTCTACGGACCTCCAAGTGGTCCAAATCGCCCGACACTCCGAAGTACTAGACGACAATCCTCTCCATGTGAGGATATGGATGGCTATACCACCCCAAAGCAGACCGTGAGCATGATCTATCCCCTCCATATGGGGACACCCTACCTCTAGGGCCAACATCTCAATAGACACTCGTCTATATCCTCTCCACGTGAGGATACCCTATGAATTAGGGTCAACATCTCTCGCGGAATCATCTGTTCCCGACATTCATGTAATGTTGTTTAGCTTTTCTAAATCATTGTTCACAAGGCATTTTCTAAGGGATCCACCTATCCCTAGGTCCATCGACCTCTAGTGTCAAATAACACTACATTAATGCCACTCGATATGTTCTTTAACATTTGATGTCATTCGTTTGTTCTTTAGCATTTAAATGCTACTTTCTATGTCACCAAACACCCATCGTGTTTCATCTCTTTTCTTTAACATTATAGGATTCATGTTCCGACCCAATCCTCACCTATCCAAGTCACGAAGCGTTCCATGTACACTAGGTTATCAATTAGAAAGCATAAGGAAAGGTACTACTATGCAATCCTACAATGCTACATGCAAGAGATGCAATCATATGCTATTCTAAGACATAGAAAAGAGCCCAGTTGCTTCGGGATGACACCCCCCACCTTGTGTAGACGATGTTCGTTGTGGAGGTTCCAGAAGTGTTCCTCGGCACTTCAAACCACGTGTTCCCTGCCTTTTTGGGAGAAACGAAGCTAGGTCGGCCCTACTTTGCCGATAGCTCTACACCAGCTCGACGAATCGAAATTCCGACTCCGCCAACGCGTTTGGACACCTAGCAATTAGGTTTACAAGGCCTCAAATGAGATCAATCTCATCTATTTCCAAAAATTCCATTTTGGCTGCCCTAGGGTTAACATCATGCCATTTGCACCATGAAACCCTAGCTTCTAGCACTACCACCAACAATGGTGCTAGAAGTCCATTTAACTTCATCTCAAAGCTCAAAACCCAAAAACCCTAAGTTCTACAAGCTAGGGTTTGTAGCTTACCTCTTGAGCTACACCAATGGAGAGGAGAGGAAGAGAGGAAGATTCTCCAAGCCTTCTCTAGCTTGATCTCCTCCTTCTTCTTCTTCTTCTCCTCCTTCTTCTTCTCTTCCTTCTTCTCCTTCTCTTTTGTTCTTTTTTTTCTAGAGAGAGAGGAAGTAAGAGAGAGTGTGAGAGAGAGAGAGAATGAGAGGCTGAGGGAGAGAGAGAGGGCCTACATACCTCTCTATTGTAACAAAATCCATTTTAGCCCCTCAAGTTTTCACCCTGTACACAACCCTCACTGGGCATTCTGCGCCCAGAAGGACCGGTCCCTCGTCGGGGAGACCGATCCCCGAGAGCAGTCCTGGCGACTAGAAGGCCTCATCGTGTTCGGGAACCGGTCTCTTCCTGGGAGACCGGTCCTCGGGAGATCGGTCCTCGCCTGAGAGACCGGTCCCCGAGAGCTCGATTTTCAGGACTTAGCCGATTTTGGCCTTCTCTTGCTGGCATCGCACACGGGAACCGGTCCCCTCAGCCAGGGACCGGTTGCATCAAAGATCCCAAGCAACCATCAGCCTCGGGGACCGGTCTCTCCCTGCCAGGGACTGATCCCCGAGAGCAACTTCAGCCTAGTGCAGGTTTTGCACTATATGCTCTCGCGGACTCAACTCCAATGCACTTTTTGTGTTTTGGATAACTTTAGCTTTTCCGAAGGATACTCACTAGATAATTAGTCGATCCTCGATGAAGAACAACTCTCGGATTTCGAGAATTCACTTTCTTACAATATTCTTGTCATTTTCACTAAATGAAACATAATTTTAAGCTATATCAAAGAATGCTACTCACATGCATGGTTGCTATACACATATCTCTCTACTATATAAAGGTGATTTTTCATGATACATAATACATGTATTTTAAGCATTCTAAAATTTACATATACTCTAACTAGCATGAATATGCATGAATTTTAATTTTTACAACAAGAAAAATAACATAGAGGAGATTTCACCCATTTCGGTGAGGTCAAACCTACCAAGAGCTCCTTGGAACCCTTCGTTCGCGCAAAAGAAGATGTCCAATAGCCTCCTAGCTCCCTAAAGGAAATTCCAAGAGAGTTAAACGTTAGGAATGAACACTCCTAGGTTCAAACATTAACCAATCCAAAGAAAGGGCAAAACTCACCTTGCATGGTTAAAATCTCTCACAATCTCCAAATGAGGGTTAGAACCCTTCTAATCCAACACAAATGAAGGTTCTACACCTATCAATTAAGCCCCAAAAGCCACAAATCAAAAATCCCCAAATAAAACCCTAGATTCTTATTTCTAGGTTTTCATCTCAAAAATACTATCAAAATAAGATCTAAAGAGTAGATCTAAGATACTAACCTCTCAAGAAGCTCCAATTTAAGCTTGGAATGAGCTAAGATTGAAGATTGATCCTCAAGAAAGCTTCACTCTCCAATCCAAGGCTTCTCGAATGATGGAAACCCAAAATGAAGCAAAGAGGAGAGGAAAAGAGAGATCAAACTAAGTTAAAACCAAGAAAAATGGGAGAAAAACCAAGGGAGAGGGTCCTCACCTGTTTCTCCACGTTCTAGGGCTCAAAAGAGTCCTCAAGGGGCTGTGGAGGGGTTATATAGAGTTGCAACATTTGTAAAAACACCCTCCAACATCGTGCAGTCCGCACTGCACTGCATACCGGTACGCGGGAAAGAGTACCGGTACCAAGCTACAGTATGCGCAAACCCGAGCCTCGGGTTGGCGAGAAAATGCACTGGGTACCAGTACCAGCCCGATGCAGTATCGGTACCAGATCCAGTTCCGGTACCAGGTCAATGCAGTACCGGTACTCAGCCCTGCAGAGGCAAACCCGAGAGCAGCACAATTTCCTGCACTTTAGAGGTTTGGTACTAAGTTTTAAATCTCGCTCCTCGGGATGCGAGCCATAAGTCGGAACACAGTCTACTACCCTCCAGAATATCTGAAAAAACTCAAAACGCCGATCAAACACTCGAACCTTGCAATTTGCTAAAGTTTAGTGTGTTATATTCTCCCATCCTAAAAAGAAGTTTCATCCGAAAAACTATAAAGCAAAGTACTTCAAAACTCCATCTGAAAGAGATGGGGATAGTGCTCATGCAGTGCGCTTTCCAACTCCCACGTGGCCTTGCATTCATCGTGGTTGCTCCAAAGCACCTTCACGTAAGGAATTTCTCGGTTCCGCAATCTTTTCACCTCGCGAGCCAAAATCCTCAAGGGTTGCTCTTCAAAGCTCAAATCATCTCTCAGCTCCAACGGTATAATATCCAATACGTGAGCCGGATCGAAGATGTACTTCCGGAGGGCCGATACATAAAAAATATTGTGTACACTCGATAGGTTCGGTGGTAGAGCAAGTCGATACGCTACCGGACCTACACGCTCCAAAATTTTATATGGTCCAATGAATCGGGGGCTCAACTTATCCCGAATGCCAAATCTTCTAATTCCTTTGGTCTGCGAGACTTTCAAAAAGACATGATCTCTAATCTGGAACTCTAAGTCTCGTTGACGCCTATCGGCATAGCTCCTCTGTCTACTTTGAGCTGTGAACAAACGCTCCCGAGTAATGCGAACTTTATCCTCTGGTTCCTGGAGCACATGTCACGCCCCGGGACCGGCGGAGGCCCTCCCGGTAGCGTGCCCAGACCCGCCATATGTCAACACATATAAGGCGTCTACAACAAAAGCGGAAGTAAAGCAAGAGATAGAACAAATAAAGAAGTGAAATAACTAGCAACTAATGATATCAGAGCGAGTAAAGTTCTATCATCTACACCAATAGTAATAGAACATAACTAATACATGAAAGTAACATAAGTTATACAGTATCAGCCTCTAATACAAAAGTAGTGGTCTCTAGTACACTGGTAAGACTCTCAACCTCTCCAAAATAAAATACAACGAGAGGTAGACCACCTAGCGAATCGTCCTCGAAGGAAGCTAGCTCGAAGCAACTCCCTTCCCGCGGTCCCTGGCCTCACCCTGAGTGGAAGGCTCTGTAAAGCATCGAGAAAAAAGAGGGCGTGAGAACTATAATTTATAGTTCCCAGTGGGCAATTATTGACCTCAGCTCCTGCTCCACTAGGGCCCAAAAACGAGGGTAAGTGATATAATAGCAATAAGCAATAAAAAAAAAGGAACATGCAAATAAACTGCTGAAAGAGAGTGCATAAGTAAAAAGCTATACTACTATGTCCCTCATAAGCACGATGTCCAAATGTTGTACATCTATTCTATCATAAGGAAAAGTAACCAATAGCAATAGTTTACTGTTACAACCCTTTATTTAAACATGATGTATAAGCTCTATCATGGCAACTAAGTATACTGTGATGAAATAGATAACTGTCAAGTATACTACATGTCTCCACCCTATGCTATATGCATGTAATGAAATCCAACTACTAAGCCTGTCTAGTAGTGATTGTTCATTCTTAAACCGTGTCGATTTCCATTTCCAATTAGGGACCTACCCAAGGTAGTCCGGCTTGTGCCGCCTAAGTGCCTGTGGTAGCCCAACATCCCTACTCTTGGAATGTGTCTGTCCCACTCGACCCCGTAGGCTTCTCGATACCGCACGAGCGAACATAAGTCGCGTAGGCTAACTCCGGAGTGCCGGCTTGTAGGGAGCGACCCTCACAAGCATGTGCGAATGAGCACAAATGGCAAGCAAGCATAGTCCAAGTCTCAAGTATCCAATCCTCATGTCTCTAACATGGTAGAGTCACTAGCATCCCGAAGATCTAGTTTAAGTCACAATATGAATTTTCAGCTTTTGCTACGCCTAGTGCCCCTTGATGACACTTAGGCAATTTGATGTCCAACGCGCATCCCAAGTCCCTCAATGGCCCTATCCACTAGGTTCACACATGTCCCGAGCTCAATGCCGCTTGATGACATTAGCTCGCTAGTTCACATACATTCTAGCTCAATACCTCTATATGGCAATTTTATCATCTTTCATGTCGAGTAAACTTAAGTTTTAATGCATGAATTCAAGCTCATTTACTCTATAGAAACATGAGACCAAATCTCGTATAGAATGCTAAATGCAACCAATGATCTCCCAAGCGACTCTCTACTACATAGAGGTCCAAAATTTCACTATATATAACATATGCATTTTAAGCATTCTAAAAATCATAATAAATACATTTAGTATGAACATGCATGCTTTTCCAATTTACGGAACATATATAATCGTATATGAGAATTTCTCATATGTAGGCTAGGTCAAACCCACCGAACCGTCGCGTAGGGTCTCGATTCGCCGAACAAAGTTGTCCCCGAGTCTCAAAATACCCTAAAAGTAATCAGCGAAGAGATACGAGGGCATTACGACCAACATATAATATCAAACATTAACCTAGAAGCAAAAAGGGTCAAAACTAACCTCAAGAGTAGAAATCTCTTCCAAAGCTCCAAAAGAGAGCTAGAACCCTTCCAATCCAAGCTTAAGGAAGGTTCTAAACCAATCAATCAAGCCTCAAAAGCCCTAGGTTCAAAAAGCCCAAAATAAACCCTAAGTCCCAAAATTAGGGTTTCAAAACAATAAAACCTCAAATCCAAGGTCTAGAGGGAGGGAATGAGTAACAAACCTCCTTAGAAGCTCCAATCCAAGCTCCAAGGGTGAAGATCTCCCCCTTTGCAAGCTCCAAGTCCAAGCCTTCAAGCACCAAAGAAGATGAGAGGGTGAGGAAGATGCTCCAAGTCCACTAGTAGCTCCAAACTTCTTCTCCTTCCCTCCTTCTTCTCCTTCTCCTTCTTCTTCTTCTTCTCTATCAAGGGTGTAGAGAGGGTTGAGAGAGGAGAAATGAGGAGAAGAGAGGGTGGAGGGGTCATATAGACCCTCTAATGTAATAAAATCCAACCAGGCCCCTCAAAAATCCAATATTACCACAGCCCGGTCTGGGCAGTTTTCGCCCAGAGGGACCGGTCTCTCCCCAGCAGGGACCGGTCTCTCGCTGCGAACCCGAAAAACCAGCGTTCGGGAACCGGTTTCTCCCCGCGCAGGACCGGTCTCTCACTGCGAAGACGTGCTCGGGGACCGGTCTCGCCTGCCAGGGACCGGTTGCCTCAGGCTGCCTCAACACTGCTCATTGGGGGACCGATCTCTCCTTTCAAGGACCGGTCCCCGAGAGTGAAAACTCTCAGGACTTGTCCAGAATTCCAGCTTTCAAACTTTTTAGGTCGGAAAACATTCCACAATCCTCCACCAAGTGTGGAAAAGCTCGAAATACATCCAAACACTCGAACCTCGCAATTTGCAAAGGTCCAATGTGTTACAGCACATCAGGGCCTAAAGCCAATCTCTTGCCAACTTCACTCCAATGAAGTGGCGATCTACACATCCGTCCATAAAGTTCTTCGAAGGGTGCCATTTTGATGCTTACTTGATAACTATTGTTATAAGCAAATTCTGCCATAGGTAAATGCCGTGACCATTCTCCCTGGAAGTCTATCACACATGCTCAAAGCATATCCTCTAAAGTCTGTATAGTGTGTTCAAATTGCCCATCACTCTGAGGGTAGAAAGCTGTACTGCAATCCAAACGCGTGCCCAAGGCATCCTGTAGATCTTCCAAAAGTGAGATACAAATCGGGGATCTCGATCAGACACTATAGAAGTAGGCACTCCATGAAGTCGCACAATCTCATCAAGGTACACTTGTGCGAGCTTCTCCCCTGTTCAAGTCGTGTGAATAGGTACAAAATGCACCGATTTCGTCAATCTATCCACGATCACCCAAATAGTATCATGCCGAGCCTGAGAGCGGGGCAATCCCATAACAAAGCCCATGGTGATCTTCTTTTTCCACTTCCAAACAGGAATAGGTAAACTCTGAAGTTTTCTCGCCGGTAGTCGATGCTCAGCTTTCACTTGTTGACAAGTTAAACATCGTGCTACAAACTTGCCAACATCCTTTTTCATTTCGGATCACCAATAAAGTAACTTAAAGTCCTTGTACATCTTGGTGCCTCTCGGATGTAAAACATAAGGTGCACGGTGAGCTTCTTGGAGAATATCCTCATTAATCGCCAATTCCGCTGGTACACAAATCCGCCCACGGAACCGCAGCAATCCTTGATTATGCACAAGGAAATCACCGGTGTAACCATTGACTATTTTAGCTTGAATCTTTTGCAACTCTACATCGTGAACTTGCTTTTCTTTAATCCTTTCCAATACTGTTGGTTGCACCACTAATGCCATCAATCTCAAGGGTGTATCAGGAGCCACCACTTCCAACTCTAACCGCTTCATTTGCTCAATCAACGGTGGTTGAGTGACTACAAGCATCGTTAAGTTATCCGTCGACTTCTGACTTAGCGCATCTACCACCACGTTAGCCTTGCCCGGATGGTAGAGAATCGTCAGATCATAATCCTTGAGTAGCTCTAACCATCTGCGCTATCTCAAGTTTAACTCCTTCTGAGTAAATAGGTACTTTAAGCTCTTGTGATCCGTGTACACTTCACACCGCTCGCCATTAAGATAGTGACGCCATAACTTTAATGCAAAGACTATGACCGCCAACTCCAAATCATGTATAGGATATTTCCTTTCATAATGTCACGCCCCGCCCCGAATCCACTACCAATTTGGCACGGTTCGGCCGCGACGGCGGGCCGCCGAACGGACAGCACCTCCCCTGTCCGCCCAAGGCTCAACAACAAGAATGTGTACAAGAATTTACCCAGAAAATTAAATTCTAAGCATACACATTCACAGGGGCACAAACAGTGCCAACAATACGAGAGCAAGCAATCCACAAGATAAACAAGTGAAATAAAGAGAGTACTTTGCTAACTATTACAATAGTTCCATCATTTTCATTTTCTTAAACGAATACATTTTTCATCAAAAATACATAGCTCTCCAAATCCTCACCTACAATAAATCTCTCTCTCAATGCATAGGTGACTAATACAAAAAGGAAAGCTACTATACTACCACGGTCTCACTGGTCGGGCGCGATGCCCTTGCCGCGGTCCTCTCTCTGCAGCCCTGAACCTACCACTGGAAATAGAGTGGGGTGAGAACTATCTTCCATAGTTCCCAGTGGGCTCGGCCGCCGACTCTGC
>NW_017891265.1:17664-21579 GCF_001540865.1 Ananas comosus
GAGCTACTATGCAATCCTACAATGCAACATGAAGAGATGAGATTAAATGCAATCTAAGACATAGAAAGGAGTTCGAAAGCTTCGGGATGGCACCCCCCACCTTTAATCGATGTAGAGGCTCTAGAAACGTTCCTCGGCGAGCTTTACGAAAAGGCTTTAGCCTTCCTTGCCCAAATCAATACTAGCCCGGCCCGATCTTGCCGAGAACTTCACGTCGGTCCGCCGAATGTCAAAATCGACTTCGCCCCTGCGTTTTGTGACCTATCCATAGGGTTTCCAAGGCTTCAAATGAGATCAATCTCATACTTTTACAAAAATCCCATTTTGGAGCCCTAGATTTGCACCTATAGCAAACCATCCAATAAATCCCTAGATTCTAGGGATTGATCTATTTAGAAGCTTGCTTAGGGTCCATTTGACCCATTCCAAGGCATAAAACCCAAAAACCCTAAGTTCTAGAAGCTAGGGTTTGTAGCTTACCTCTTGAGCTACACCAATGGGAAGAGGAGAGGGAGAGGAAGATGCTCCTAGCCTTCTTCTTCTTCTCCTCCTTCTTCTTCTTCTTCTCCTCCTTCTTCTTCTTCTCTTTCTTCTTCTCCTTCTTTGTTATCTCTAGAGAGAGAAAGAGAGTGAGAGAGAGTGAAATGAGAGAGTGTGAGGGAGAGAGAGGGCTCAGCCCACTCATATAAAAGCCATTTTGCATAAAAGCCCCTCAACTTTCACTCCTGTGCACTGCCCTCACTGGGCAGCTTCCGCGCGGAGGGACCGATCTCCCCGACTTGGGACCGGTCCCCGAGAGCTTCCCTCGGGCGCACGCGTTCGGGAACCAGTCTCTCCCCGGGAGACCGGTCCTCGGGAGACCGGTCCTCGCCTGAGAGACCGGTCCCTGAGAGCTCAATTTTCAAGACTTAGCCAAATTTCGGCATTTCTCGCTGGGACAACGTTCGGGAACCGGTCCCTCCCTGCCAGGGACCGGTTGCATCATGCAACCCCGCAACACCCAGCCGAGGGAACCGGTCTCTCACCTCCAGAGACTGGTCCCCGAGAGTATCATCAGCCCAATGATGCAGTTTGCATCATTTGCTCTCGCGGACTCAACTCCAAAGCATTTTTTTGTATTTTGGATATTCTCTACTCCCACAAAGGGTATACTTTCGACAGTTAGTCGATCCTGAATGAAGTACAATCCTCGTATTTCGAGAATTCACTTCCTTACATCCTCCCCTCCTTAAAAGGAGTTTCGTCCTCGAAACTAACTCAATTCTTTATTTTAACTTAACTCATACCTTACTCCTCAAATAGATGAGGATGGTGTTATCTCATCAGATCCTCGAGTTCCTAGGTGGCTTCGCGATCCTCGTGATTGCTCCACCTGACCTTCACATAAGGAATTTCTCGATTCCTCAACTTTCGCACCTCTCGGGCGATAATCCCTACCGAAAACTCCTCATAGCTCAAGTCTCCTTGGAGTTCCGGCGGTTCATATAGCATTGCGTGCTCGGGGTCGTGAATATACTTGCGGAGATTGGAGACATGGAACACATTGTGTACATCCGCAAACTTCGGCGGCAAGGCAAGTCGGTAGGCCACCGTGCCGACTCGCTCCAATATTTTATATGGTCCAATGTATCGGAGACTTAGCTTTCCACGCACTCGAACCGCTTCACACCCCGCATCGGTGAAACCTTTAAGAACACGCGGTCACCCACCGCGAATTCTATATCTCGACGGCGCCTATCTGCATAGTTTTGCTGTCTCGACTGCGCCGTGAGCAATCTCTTGCGAGCAAGGCGGACTTTCTCTTCCGCTTCTCGCAACACATCTTGGCCGAACTCAGCACGCTCGCCAACATTGCTCCAGTGTATGGGAGATCGACACGTCCGCCCATAGAGAGCCTCGAACGGTGCCATCTCTACACTAGCACGATAACTGTTGTTGTAGGCGAACTCGGCCATAGGTAGGTGATCACACCAACTCCCTTTATAGTCAATGACACACGCTCGCAACATGTCCTCCAGAGTTTAAATGGTTCTCTCTGTTTGCCCATCGGTCTGAGGATGAAATGCAGTGCTAAAATCGAGCCGTGTGCCAAGGGCTTCCTGCAGGCTCTTCCAGAAGTGTGAATTGAATCGGGGGTCGCGATCCGACACGATCGATTTCGGCACCCCATGCAGTCTCACTATCTCGTCAAGATACACCTGTGCTAACTTGTCACCCGACCACGTGGTGTGGATCGGTAAGAAGTGAGCCGACTTTGTCAATCGGTCCACAATTACCCAAATTGCATCGTGGCCGCCCGTTGAGCGAGGCAAGCCGACCACGCAGTCTCGCCGACTCGAGGAATTAGACGATTTGGAATCCGGGGCAAGTTGAGCCCCCGATATATTGGACCGTATGAGGTTTTGGAGCGTGTAGGCCCGGTAGCGTATAGGCTTGCCCTACTGCCGAACCTATCGGGTGTACACAATGTATTCCATGTATCGGTCCTTCGGAAGTACATCCACGATCCGGCTCATGTATTGAATGCTACACCTATGGAGCTGCGGGAGGATTTGAGCTTTGAGGAGCAACCCTTGAGAATTTTAGCTCGCGAGGTGAAGAGATTGCGAAACCGGGAAATTCCCTACGTGAAGGTGCTTTGGAGCAACCACGACGAACGCGAGGCCACTTGGAAGTTAGAGAGCGCACCGCGGGAGCGCTATCCCCATCTTTTTCAGATGGAGGCTTGAGGTACTTTGTTTGTTTTGAGTTTCGCGGACGAAACTCCTTTTTAGGAGGGGTGAATGTAACACACTGGACCTTTGTAAATTGCGAGGTTCGAGTGATTGGCCGTGTTCTGAGCTTTTCTAGATTTTCTGGTGGGTCCTTGACTGTGTTCCGACCTATGGCACGTGTTTCGAGATTTGCGGTACAAAGCCTTGCACCAAAACCCGAAAAAACGGGATTTGGCAGACTTTCGGATTGAGTTCTGGCAGGCTTGTACCGGTACAAGGCTGTGCTTGTACCGGTACAAGGTTGATGGTTGTACCGGTCCAGCCATCGGAGCTTGTACCGGTACAGAGCCGCAGAGCCCAGCAACTCGAGCCTCGGGTTTGGATTTCGTGGACCTTGTACCGGTACAAGGGCCCGTGTACCGGTACAAGGCGGCAGATTTCGCACAGTTCGAAACTGCAGGGGTGTTTTTGCATTTGTAACACTTCTATATTACCACCCACGACCCTAGGGCTGCTCTTTGAGCTTGCCACAGCAGGGAGAAGGTAAAGGGAGCTCCTCCATGCTTCTCTTTGATTTTGATCTCATTTTTGGCTTGGGATTAAAGGTTTAATCTCTCTTTTTCCCTCTTGGTGCATTTCCCTCCATGGATGAAGCTTGGAGCTTGGTTTTGGAGCTTTGTTGAGGGGAAATCCTTGGACTTGGAAAGTTTAGAGCTTGGATTGAAGCTTCTAAGAGGTAATCTACTTGTTCTCTCCCTCTAAATATGGATTTTATTGATGGATTCAAGATGAAACTCTAGATTGGAGATTTAGGGCTTATTTTGGGCATTTTGATTTTAGGGCTTTTGGAGCTTGATTGTGTGGATTAGAACCTTCCTCTAGGATAGATTGGAAGAGTTTTGGCCCTTTTTGCTCCTAGGTTAATGTTTGATCTTATAGTTGATCGCAATGCTCGTGTATCTTGTCACCCAATACTTTTAGGGTATTTTGAGACTCGGAGACAACTTTGTTCGGCGAATCGAGACCCTACGCGACGGTTCGGTGGGTTTGACCTAGCCTACATATGAGAAATTCTCATATATGGTTATATATGTTCCGTAAATTGAAAAAGCATGCATGTTCATACTAAATGTATTTATTATGATTTTTAGAATGCTTAAAATGCATATGTTATATATAGTGAAATTTTGGACCTCTATGT
>NW_017891266.1:0-21577 GCF_001540865.1 Ananas comosus
TTGCACTAATTAGAGAAGATAATAGAGTAATCTTGGCACAATATCACACTATTAATGCAATACTTACCGCTTTTCGAACCCAGCGTTGTATTTAACATTTTTAATGTTGGATAAGTGGAGGTGCTTCCCTTCTTGGAGATCGACCGCAAGCAAGTGCCAATGATCGAAGTCGAAGAGCGGGATGAACCAATACTTTGCGTCACTAACCACCCCCTCGGTCACATTCGTCATAAATATATCCTTGCAAAAATCTGTATTCATGGTCTGGTAAAGAAACCTCGTGGAGTATATGCACCTTCGGCCTTCCGTCTCCTCCAATAGATGTTATTAGGAGTCAATAACATCGGAGCTAACTAAGGCCATGCGACTTGTAAGGTTGACGAAGTCCTTTCGCCTGATGTCAATGCATTTCGAAGACACGGTTATCGCTTGGGTGTCGTTTGTAAGGAAATTTTCAATTAACTCCCGATCCTCATGAGGAAGCACTCCCTTACCATAGTACTTTAAATCCTTGGACGATGTCGTTTTTGCAATCTTCAGTTTTTGGCCCTTTTTTTTTTGCATGTATCTTCCGAGGGGTGGATGTCGATGATTACTGGGGGTTGTTCACAAATCAATCAAAGAGTGCAACATTTAGGGAACTACACCATTGCTACACTTTTTTACACTATTAGAAGCAATATCAAATTACTTAAAAGTATCGTTGCAAGATTCACATACCCCTCTATTGCTGGGTTCCGGCTTGAAAAAATTCACTTCTTGCGCAGCCGCCTTCGTCGCCAGCGCGTCACGAGCCTGGCGTTTCTTCGACTTGCAAGTATCCGTCAGGGGGAGGGGGGTTGTTGATAAAAACAGTCGCCTATTCACAGCAAAATAAAATAGTGCAACAATCAGGGAACTATTACACAAATAGAAGAAATATTGCATTAATTATAAAGTATCGGTGTAACATTCAGTTACCCGTTTATTTGTGCGAGCTGTCTCTGTGGGCTTCGATGCATTCGCCAATGCAGGTGTTGCCGCCTGGATAGGCTTCTCCTCTTCTGCCGCCGCCGCCTCCGATTTCGCCACCGCCAATACAGCCACCACTAGTACCGCCGCCGCCGCTTCCGGTTCCGCCGTCTCTGTCATTTCCGCAACCGCCTCCCATTCCGCTACCGCCGCTGCCTCCGGTTCCGCCACCGCCACCATTTTCGCACCCACCTCCGGTTTCGCTGCAGCCACTGGTTCCGTCGCCTTCCCCGGTTCAGCTGCCGCCTGCGGTTCCGCCGCCGCTGCCCTTTCCGCCGCGGCCTATGGTACCGCCGCCGCCCCCGGTAGTGCCGCCGCCTCCGGTTTCCCCGCCTTCTTCGGGTCTGCCGCCGCCTTCGACTCCCCACCTCACCGGACTTCAACACTTCCGGCAATGAGGGTTCCGGCACCTCTGGTAGCGAAGATAATGGTTGGACGTCGTGACATACTTGGATGACGACGTTATGTAGCTAACATTTTGTTTTAAAAATTGGAGTCAATCAAACTATTAGTTTAAAAATTATACTATTTAAGTAACAATTACACGTTTACATACTTCGTCGCATTCCATAGCTACGTCAACGGCAAAAAGACCAACTATTGTATGGTCATCTTCTTCGACTTGTTCTTCAGATACAATGACCGGGCGCGGATGTGCGCTCTCTCTCGGCGTCCGGGAGTGTGCGCTCTCTCTCGACGGCACAACCTGCATACAATTGATGCAGTTGTATGTTACATTACTGGACTAAATGATGCACTATTACAAAAATTTTTGCACCAATAAACAACTAAAACATGCTTTTATTAAACTCCGTGTAGTACAATCACACTAGTATTGAGAATGTAACATAAGAATCACACTTTTACTGAGAATGTAAAATAATAAGCGCGTTACATTCGTCGGCGATTAGGTCGTCACCATTCTTCTTTCATCCCCAGAGCGGTCGGAGGAGGTACGGGCTCCTAGTTCGCTTGCCCTTTCACGGCGTGCGGTTCTTACCACTCGTGGGGAACTCTAGGTGGACTCTATAATTTTTGGCGAGCCCCATTCTTTCTAGATTTTGACGAACTCGGCCTTCGTTCTTGCCCGAATTCGGGTTTCTCCTTATTGGCCGAGATCGTTGCGAGCATCGCCAAGACGGACGGTGCTAACTTTTATTTTTTGACACTCTGTAAGGAGCGCCCAGAGGATTTAGACGGTGGGGGGGTTGGCACTTGCACGCTTTCGTGCCTCTTTTAATCTTTTTACTTCCAAGAGGTGCTGGCAATGATGTTGGTGCTGGTAGAAGAGCAGGATTGCTCAGTATGCCGGTCACGAAGGTGGCAAGACTGTACACCACGGCCTCCACATGGGAAATTGCCGCCATCACCTCTTTATAGCCCCCCGGAGGTTCCTTATTCATAGGGCGCTGGCGATGTGGAACATCAACCACGACCCCTAGTAGCCATTGTTCTTCCGGGGGGAGGTCGAGTCTGCGCCAACACCTAATGAAGTTAAAATCCTCCTTTACTCTCAACGATCCTCGTGAACGCCGAGTCCATCTAATCGTATCCTACCTCTGGACACGAGAAAATATTGCACGGCGGGAAGGCAGAAGACATCTGTACCCAGTGTGCTCGTATATCCACACCTGATTGCAAAGACAATATTATACTACTAATCAGCATAATATTACACTATAGTTCACAAAATTATATGATCGACATATACAACATAGTTCTTTTGCACGATTACTTGCACAATAATACACTTACTGGGAAAAGCAGGGTGCATCCAAGAACGTATCCCACCTGCTTCGCATTAGCTTGCAATTTAATGGTGGCGGAATATAGGCTGTCGATGATAAGCCGATGTACTGCTTCCGGCCAATTGTAGCGTCCCAAAGCGGGGAGATCATCGAGAAGAGCCACCAGACCTTTGGGGCAGAGATTATTGGTATTTGTGAAAAGAATGCAACAACAAGAGTAGAGAATAAGTAATTTTATGAAGTTGGTAGTGTCGTCTTCGTCCTACTTGGGTGACATCTCCTTTAATACCACCTCGAGGTTTTTGCGGTCAACTTTCTTCCCCTAAAGGTAACGAGTCTGAACATCCGATTCAACTTTCAGGTTTAGGTCTAATACTTGGCCCGATAGGGGTAATCCAAGCAGGTTTCAGTAAGAAATTCTGACGTCGTGCTGGCGCAGAATCTCGATCTGAACCATTTTCGGCGTGTATTTCTCGTTTGCTACGACCTACTCCCTAACAAAAGATGCGATAAATTCCTCATCGCAATTCATATGGCCTAAACCCCCTATTGCACGGCTATAAGTGTGTTTTGAAACAAATTTCTTCACCCACCATTGTGTAAGTCCTGCTAGGTGACGCGCCTTCATTCTCCACGGGCAATCTACGAAAGGACATCTCACGGTTATCTTAAGATCGTTGCATTCGATAGGGGCATACTCGAAACCTCTTTTCATTGCATATGCTTTGACATCTCTTTTTAAGTCAGCTTGCGTTTTGTAAAGCTGGCCCTCGTGGACATCGTCCACATCTGCGACGGTTCCAACTGATTCCGGCGTAGTGCTGTTGACAATGAGCTCTTCTTCCATCTCGTCGTCGTCAAATTCCTCAGCCGTAAGTCCCACTGCGTCGCTTTAGCGCAATGGGACAACATTCATGGCGTTGTATGTTCGATGAAATCCATCGGAAGAGGACGCGATGATACGGATGCTATCGTCGGAATCCATCTCGTCTTTCATATCAACAATACAAGTACCTCCGTCACTGTTTGCCGCGTCGTCGATGAAAATAGGATGACAGGATCTGCAATACTAGTACAAAGTAAGCAGTGCATTATAACGAGTTAGTAGTGCAAAAAATATAAAGTAGTGCAACCTTTAAATATAAAGTGCTTTCGGGTGCAACAGTTACAATCTAATGGTGCAAAAGAGTACAAATAGTGCAACTTACGAGCCAACTAGTTCAAAAGCGGCTGCGGTGTAGATGCATCCGTGGACCGGCTGCTAATCAACAATTCCAGCCGTTCGTCGGTAAGCACCTCGTCTATCTCATCGGGATCACATATAGGAACCTTTCTCTCAACTACGTTACTCACGACATACAGTTCCATCAGAAATGCGTGGTTTTATAGAGTCTCGACATGTTTCGAATATCATCATCGTCTACAATATCGATGAGTTTGACGATTTTCCCACTGTAGCAAAGTTTATTTTCGATCTTACATATCTCCAGTGAATTATTCATGAATTTGAAGAACCGCGCTCGCAGCGAATTAAAACTCTCCCCTTGCCCGATAAAAGCGAGCCGGCAGGATCCTTCTACATACTTGACATTTCCTCCATCCTCCTGAAAGAAGCCATTAAAATGGCAGTGCACTAGAACTTCAACGCTATCCATGAGTTGGAAGCAATACACTTAGCTCATAGTAGTTCAATACCACTCTTTTATAAAAAATATAATCTAGTTAACTTGCATGAGTTGGTAAGTTCTGCAAAAGGCGGGAAACAGTAGGTCCGTTCCCGCCATAAATCATTTCCGACATCTCTGCATACAACGTTGCCATAGCCTTCGATCGTCGATAGTTGCTAATAAAATGGTGCATCTCTTGCACCATTTTGGCGGATTATCACAATGCTTGCGAGCATATTACACTAATTGCGACCAGTATTACACTATTTTGTTATCCATTGCACCTATATTTCAACCAGTATTACACTATTTTGTTATCCATTGCACCTATATTTCAAATTGTCGTACTGCATTTTTGTTTTGGTATTAGCGCCATTTTTCAACCGTACCTCAATAAGAAATATCGTCAGTGACATCATTAAGATTACGTTCTATCCTCGAGATACATTATCATAAGCGCAATGTCAAGGGGCTTTTCTTCTCGGAAAGGGAAAGCGGCGGAAACAGAACCCAATGACTACAAGCGCCTTTATACTTTTTAGCCAACGGTTCTTCAGATGCATTCCCCGTTATATTACTACATATAAAAAAAGGACATAAAGGCTACGAGGGCAACCGAGGCGGTAGTGGAAGGCGCCAGAGCCGAAGGAGGCAATGGCGACAATGCTACTATTCGTCCAGGAGGTTTAGGCGACGAGAGGAGAGAGCCGAAGCAGAGTTCGAGGAGGAGGCGGCTCGCTCGGAAGGGTACCATCCAGCAACGAGGCGTTAAGATTGATTCGCACTATATGGAGTACTTTATTAATTTGCCTTGAGCCCATTGGCCCTCCTCTCTTTCAGGTTCTTAAATTCTTACAGATCTTTATTGTTATTGATCGATTCTAATATTTTACTAAATGTACTGTCTATTTCATGATAGAGCGAAGATCCAAAGGGCTCTTGGCAAATAAAGCTCTCGAGATAGTGCGAATCTATTTTAACGCCTCGTTGCTGGATCGTACCCTTCCGAGCGAGCCGCCTCCTCCTCGCAGTCTCCTTCACTCTCTCCCCTAGCCGTCTATGCCTGTTAGCGTCAGCTCTGTGCGCGTGGAATTGCAGACAAGCTTAGATGATTCCATACTTTTGTTAAATAATTATTTTGAAGAGTTTGTTACAGTTGATGTAATAGAATGTTGTATTGTATGCAAATCGTGTCTTATATGTTGCACTTTTATTAAAAATAATGTAATTTTTGGTACAACATTAATAGAGAGCATTTTGTTACAGTTGATGTAATAGAATATTGTATTGTATGCAAATCATGTTTTATATGTTGCATCTTCGTCAAAGACAATGTAATCTTTGGTACAACATTAATGGAGAGAGCATTTTTAATAGTTTGTGACGACTTGTACTAAATAGAGCTGCATATTGCACCATTTTATATTGGGTTGCACTACTAAGTTTAAAAAAAATAATAAAGCTAGTGTTCCTCTCTTAGTTACACTGGTTGGAACTGCATTGAGCTGTTACGGTGAATGTTGCACTATTATTAGGACCACATTGCACTCTTACAAGCTTGGTTGCACTTTTCTATCCCGCGTTGGACTATTATTCGCGTTTTACATTGTACTATTATTGTACAGTTAAAACAAAAAAGAAAGCTTTTTTAAAAGATGTTACTCTATTATCTTTAATCGTTTAAGCGTTATGTTGCACCTCTCGAACGTCGCCTTTGCCGTCGCCACGACGACTGGGGGACGAGAAATACAACGGCCTTCCTGCTCCACAGCCGCTTCGCCTGCCTTTGGAGGGGACGCCGTTCGTCGCAGTAGAAAAGTTTACGGACTTATTTGCACTATTATCTTCAGATTATATCACCAAATACAGAGAAAATTTTGAACTGATTATGGACTCGTTGCACCATTTTTGTAAAATATAGGACTCATTGCACTATTTTCATTAAAACATTGAAACAGGTTGCACCATTTTTCTTTATTTTTCAGCAAAATACGTAAAATTACCCACGCCAGAGCGATTTTTTTGAAGCGATCTGACTTTCGAACCTTTGTTGAATACTCGCTTTACGGGGAGTGGAGTGCTTTGCTTGGATGGAGAATGAATTGAAACGACATCGTCGCACATCTAAAGGCGGACAGATTTGCATCATATGCCAGCCGAAGATGTCAGCTGTTAACTAATAGTGTTTGCAACCATTTCTCGTCGCGTGGAAGGTGCCGTGCATGCATATTATTCATGTTGCGCAACGGCGAATTCTTGTCATTTAGCTTCATAAATTTAAATTTCTTAAGCCAACAGCAAAATACCGGGGCTAATAGGCGAATAGCGCGGGTCATTTGGATCCGTGGTTCCGATAAAGCGAGGTACAAAAGCACAAGGCGCATTAATGCCCGCTAACGACGCAAGTACATTAGGTATACGTATCATCAGCGGAATCCTCGGCGCGATGTAGACGAGGGCAATTTTGGTCTGCATGAAAAGTCGCCTCGAATTCGCAAAACAAAAAAGGCCCACTTTTGCAAAATAGCGCAAATAGTGATTTTATCAAATTGGCCCCAATATAAATTAATAGTTTATGGATAATACAATATTAATTATAAATAAGAAATTAAATGAAATTATTTTAGTATTTAAAAGCAATATAATACGATTAAATATATTAAATTGATTAAACTTTTTGAATATAATACTCCAAATTTCAAAGGGCTCTAACTTTATTTTATTTATTACTAGGAAGGACGCGAGTGTTGGGGATGTAAAACGGCGCATGGGCCGGGCGCACGTGACCGCCCGGCCTCGGCACGCCTTAGGTCGGGCACAGCACGGCACGGTATGTAGCATTCGTATTGCCAGGGCGCCCGGCCCGAGCATCTGGGGGCCGCTGCTGGCCGCACCTATGTTGGCCCGACGCTACGGCACAGCCCGCCCGAATAAACATGGCCTGGGCCGTGCCGGTCCGAGGAGAGGCGGGACGGCCGCGGCACGGCACTCGGCACCAACGGCACTTTGGGCCCGTCCACCGCCAGCAGGGCCCGGGAACCCCTAAGGCCCAAGTTCTTGGGCCGTTGCCGCACCTACCCACTCATCTCCCAAGCTCAGCCTTGGGAGGTAGTCAGCACGCCCATGAGCCGGCCTCCCCACGCCTGCGGCCGCGGCGCCTACCGGCCCGCGCGCCTGCACCGCCGCAAAGAACCGCCGCGCCGCCTCTCCATGGCTCCACCCGCACCCCCCTGCCCCCCGCCGCCCCGCCCACGGGCCCCGCTCGGCCGCCCAAATCTGTATACGCTTCGACCCCGTCCGCCCCCCCTCCATCCTCCCGAACACCTCCCCGCCCCCGCCCCTACCCCGACTCCGCTCCCGCGACCCCTTCTCCAAGACCCTCCTCGCCTGAAACCCCCCCACCCCCGAAACGCAGGCGGCCAGACGTAAAAATTTTTTTAAAAAAAATTAATACAATCTATTTAATTTTTTAAAATTAAATTTTAGTTAATTATAATATATTATAATTTGTTAGTGATTTAATCAAATATAAACTAAAATTTTAAAAAAATTTTAAAAATAAATATTTTAAAAAGGCCGCTCGAAGCACGCCCCGGACCCGTGTTCGCCGAATGGCCGTGCCGGGCCGGAAGCTAGGCAGCTTGGGCCCGGCCCGGCACGGCACGGCCCGAATTGGAATCCGGGCCGGGCCGGGCCAGCCTCTAGCCCGTTTCATCCCGAAAAATGTGGGCCGTGCTGGGCCGGCACAGCCCACATTACACCCCTACTCGCGCATTGCGGCAGGATGATTTCGTAGAAATAAATATATAAATAAAATAAAAAATAGCAAAAAAAAGTTTCAAAGAAATTATATAAAAAAAAGCAACTGAAAAATAAGCAACTATTTCTGCAATAATAATATTAAAATAATATCTCTATATATTTAGGGATAAATCATAACAGTAAAATATTTTCAACTGTTTATATTTTTAATTTTGCGATCACAAATATGTCCCTCCAAAAACCATAACAGTATAATATAAGTAGGATAAAAATGTCAAAATATATCATAGAAAAATTTAGGAATAAACCCTAAATCTACTCAATTATAAATCTTAAATATTTAATTTTAAATACTTTAGAAAAAGCAATTTGCTATGTCCCTGGTTGAAATGATTCTATAATTTTTTTAAATTCAATTTTTTAAAATTTTATTTTGATTATCCAATTTTTTAATATATTAGATTTGATTCAGTCGATGGTAAAATTAACTTAAACTTCATCAATCTTTTTTTTTATTTTTTAATATACAATATATATCTAAATATTTAATATTATAAATTAAAATTTATTATTTAATACAAATAATTTAAAGTGATTAAAAATTATTTATATATTTTAAATTTTTATAATAAAAAATAAAAAATTAGAGTAGATTTTTAAAAAATAATAAATCTTTTTTCTCCAAATATGAGGAGAGAAAAAAAAAAGAAAAGAAAGAGGTTAAAAAAAAAAAAAAACTCACTCTCCCCTGGCTGGGCCCCACCCGCCTACGCCCCCAGCGCCTACGCGAGCCGGCGTGGGCCCACCCTACGCGAGCGCCCACGCCGGCTCGCGTCTGTGCCGACTCGTTATATTATTGTACTAGTGTAATGACCCGCGTTTCGCGGCGGGGGTCGTAACGTTGAGAGCTAATAATATAACTTTCATTATATTTATTTATCACGAAACATACATACATACATACATACATACATATATATATATATATATATATCTATACTATATATAAAAGCGTATAGGAATTCCGACAATGACAGACGGAATCCAAAAAGGAATAAAATAATATTCCCTATGAATGGTTATGTTTAATTTGTTAAAAATATCTCAAATAAAAATTAACGGTTATGATCAATCTATTAAATATAAAATAATATTCCCTACGAATGATTATGATTAATTTGTTAAAAATATGTCAAATAAAAACGAACGGTTATGATCAATCTATTAAAATTCTACTACATATAAAAATCTATTCCCTATAAATGGTTATGATCAATTTGTTAAAAAAATATCTCAAATAAGAACAGTTATAATCAATCTATTAAAAAATAGTATTCGCATCCATGTATAAATTCAATCCTATTATAATCAATTTGTTAAAAAATATCTCAAATTAAAACAAACGGTTATGATCAATTTGTTAAAAAATAGCATTTCTATTAATATATTTTACATTAAAATTAAAATTTGAGTTTAAATTATGAATTAAATTTAATTTTTTGATATCAAATTTGAATTAATAATTTATTTTTTATTATCGTGGATCAAAATTAAATTTTAAATTTTAAATTAAATGTGAATTAAATTTTGATGTTTTTAGTTTAAAATACATATTTAAATTTGATTCATCAAAAATCAAAAAGTATATAAAAATATTCGATGTATATAAATAAAAGAACACGGTAGGATATTATAAATATTTTCTAATAAAATATAACATATTAATTTATAAATATAATTTTTATTGTAAAATTTTGGATATATATAATGTACAAATTTATATTGATTTGAAATAAATTATAATAATTGTTACGTGCATTTGCACGTACATTCCTTTTTTTCAACCTTTTGAAAAGCTATCTTTTTTTTTTTTTCTTTTTAATGTTTCAACTTCCCGATTAATAAAGCTTTGTCGGATAATCGACTCCGGTTTTTTGGGGTTTTTTCTTGGGTGGTTTAGAAGCGTAGCTTAGGTTTATTTTTTTTTTTGTTTTTTTTTCTTTATTCTTCTTTTTGTTTTCTTAGTTTTGGCTAGTTTGACATGGGTGGAGTTAAGCTAGTTTTGCTTAATTTCTTTCTCTTAGCCTTTAAGCTGTATGGAGTTAAGCTGTTGTTGTCCTGTTGGTTCTCTCTCTCTCTCTCTCTCTCTCTCTCTCTCTCTCTCTTCCCCTCGTTTCTTTGGGATCTCTCTACCTCTTCCTCTTCGCATCGCACCGCACCTCATCCTCTTCTTCGCTAATGCCAAAAATATCTCTCTCTCTCCCTTTCCCCCTACGCACCTCAGCCGCGAGAGGACTCCCAAAATGAACGGCCGATACCTTCAGCAGCGGCCGAAGCATCAATAATAAATGTGTATTAACGGATATATGGGGAGTTTTCAAGAATTTAGAAGATCTTGAAAAAAGTATGTCTAGGGAGGTTTATATCACTTACTGTTTATATAGGTATGTTTCAAGTTGAAAATATATAATACTTACTGTTTATATAGGTATGTTTTAAGTTGAAAATATGCAACAAGGACGTTTTTAAGGCTACAAAAATTTATATGGGGATGGTAATCTTAGGCAATTTTTTAAAATTAATTGGTATCCAATTTGTGAATTGGGACTTTCCTGTATAAACTTTCATAGTGCTGAAAATGTCGCTGTTCAACTTGAAATATCCTTATATAAACGTCCTCGGATATACTTAATTGGGTTATAAAATATATATGGGAATAAAAAATGTAAAATTTTTGCGAGTACGGTATAAAGAGACAATAAGTTTTTATTAAGGCAACAGTCATGGGTAATTTAGTAGAGTCTAATTTATGGTCTCAATAATCATATAAACTTTTTTAAACTTTATAATTTTTTTATAAAAAAAGATAATTAAAAAATTTGCTCTATTTATTCTTTCGGGCTTTGAAAAATCTTTATACATTCGTTAACGGGGGATAATAATCAATATGATCACTTCCGGGCGCGAAGCGCTGCCTTTTAAATATATTTAAAATTTTATAAAACTTATCTTATGATTTGTTTCATTACATTTTTCTTTTACCTCCTATACTTTGCTATACAAAGTTTACGTTTTTTCTTTTTTTTTTACTATGTAGTTATTTCACTTGATATAATTAAATATGTCATTTCGTACGGCTTCTTTAATTTATTTTCATCGATGTTTATATAGATAGTTGTTTTGGCTTTATATTAAGTTGATATATAAAACTCTCTAAGTTGCAAACAGAGGCGTCGGAAGTAGTTATAGTGAACTTGGCGTTTCGGTTGTTATATTCTAATCGTAAACATCCAATTATCGTTTACCTCAACAATAGATTTAAAATATATATATATATATATATATATATATGATCAANCTCTCACATATTGCCATGATGATTATTAATTGTAGTGGGCCACAGCAACTCTGCAGCGTGGTCGGCTTATTGTCCCAGCCACGTATTCTCATTTTGAAGGCGCCCAACCTCACTGAGAGCATAGCTGTAACATTCTTTTAGAAAATAGCAGTCGAACTGGAGTTGGTTGTGGTTGGCACACAATTGTTCGTATAAAGATTTATAAACCATTAAGTCATCATAGTTAATATCAGCAACATTGAAATTAAGTGCTTTCTTCAAGCATATAATTGCTTCATGAGCGGCTTTTTGCTCTGCTAACTCAACATTAATGCATTTGTATTATACCAGATTTTGGTATAAAAATAAAAATAAGTAAAAATAGTATGAGAAACTATTTTTATTGGATTTATAGAAGTAAAACATAAGTCAGAAGTAACTTGTGCTGAAATCGGAATGAAAACAGAAGATTTAAAATTTTCTGTTGGAAACGGAAAAAATAAATTAGCAGAAAATGCACAGTCTCAGAAAATTATAAAAATTGGAGGATAAGTCAGAAATATTTTTTATGAGGCTAGTTTTAAAGTTTCATATTTTTCTGACACCCGGAAGGTGGAAAATAAAATCCGACAGCTATCTGATAAAGATTACAGTTCGGTACAGTTTTTGGTGACAAATGGGCTCGAAACAGAAAACTTAAGATATATTCTTACTCGGTACGTTAAACCGAACCTGCCTGTCAAATTTGAGCCCAAACGGACATTCAAAAAGGCTCCAACTGTTCCGAACTACTAAACTGCAAGTTGTATGGGGTTTTGTGCAATTGTTACAACCCCTACATGTGGCTTCGTAGCATGCACACGCACACACACCCGCACACACACCTTCTCCTCTCCCTCACACTTGAAAGCAGAGAAGAAAAAGAAAAAAAAAAAAACCCTCTCTTTTTCTCTCTTGAAGGTGGAATCAAGAGAGGGATTTGGTGGAGAAGCAAGCTTGAAAGTTGATCTTTATCTCTTTCATCTTCTTCCTCTCTATTGGAGCTTGCTTGCAAGGTAAGCTTTGATGCCTTTTAATGGTATCTCTTTGTAGTTTGGGTTTTAAGCTTCAAGAATGGATTTAGAGCTAATCTAGCATGCTAAAGAGATGATTGTTGCTTAAATCACGGATCAATTTAATGATTTCTTGCCTAGTTGTAAACCTAGGGCTTGAAATGAGCTTTTTGAACCCTCTCATGGTAGATCTTTAAAGCTTCATTTATAATCCATAGAAATGGTTTATTTGGGATCCTAACATGCTAAATAAAGGATAAATGCTAGAATCTAGGATCAATTTAATTAATTCTTGCAATAGATGAAGCCTAGGGTTCAAAATGCAATTTTTGGAAATATAAGGGTTTGATCTAAATTGACCTCTCTCTAACCTAATTGCTAGGTCTACGAACGCAACGGTGCACTCGGTTCGGCGATCCGACGAGTGTACGTGGAGATATTGAGGATCGAAGCCGTTAAGGTACAAATTGCCGCAGCTCGCGGCGTAAGCTTCCAAAAATCATGAGAATGGAATCATAGCATCATGGTATCGAGGAATAAACTCCAGAATAGACGGATCGCGGATTGGTAGCCGTTCGGGTGGTCGCGCGAGAGATCGGGCCAAACCGGGTGCCGGGTGCCGCGGGAGGCCGATTGCAAGTGTCGACAAGCAATCGGAAAGCGATTTGAGGTGGGTTGTGCTTACCGAAGCGACTTGGTCGCCCCATATGTCAAAGCGGAATGTGAAGTTCTTGTTGATGCATGTGTATGATTACAATAGCATTGTGATTACACTACAAGGAAACATATGCATGTAAAAATTAGCTGCTTGGTTTAGAGGAATATACATATGCATGGTAGCATTATGTGAGTTTTATTATATGATGACAGAATATAGAGATGCTAAGTAAAATACTTGATTGCATGTTGAAATATATGTTTAGTGAAATACATGCTATGAGCATTTAACATTACGGGTTCATGTTGGATAAAATGTATAAGTGCATCATGTGGACACATGTTAGATGACAATAAGCATATTGACATTATGAAAATGCATACTAGAGGATAATTGCATAATAATGCATTGGGAAAGTACATGCTAGGAAGTAGATGCAAGTGATATATATATGTGCATTGGAATGTATGCTAGGTGCATGTAACATTATATGAGCTTGTTAAATAAGACGCATATGCATGTGGACTCAATACGACAAATAGGTTGTCAAGTAGATCGAGTGGCATTTAACCTAGAGTCACGAACATAGGTTGAACATGGATGATATGGAACCTAGTGTTAGTAAACATAGGTTGGAATCATGAGTGGCATAAACCTAGTGTCTTAAATATAGGTTGAATAAGTATAGTGTGAACCTAGTGTCATGAACCTAGCAAACACTTATGGTATTTGAGCATATATATTTGTATCATTCATACATGATAGGGCTAAGTACATGTGAATCTTGGTTGCCTTCAATGACATGTTTCTAACGTAGTTGAACATAGAGAATGGTGGAACCATAATGGACATGTATGTTAGAAACCTATAATTGTGTGAATGTGAGAGTTGGACTTGGACATAGTAAACAAAGGTGACATTGATAATAGAGACATTGATTGGCATAGAGAACATAGTTGTTAAACATAGTTTAACCAAGAGTGGCATTGGACCAAGATGACATAGAGAGTGGCATGATTAAATAGGTAGAAACCTATTGTGACATTGGCATTGTGACTAGTGGCTATGAATCCTCAAGTTGAGGATTGATCGATGCTCACGATAAGTCTTGGCTTGAGGGAGGTAGCTCCCCCTCGGGCGGTGCGCTCCGGAGTTGGTCACCACTGGGCGTGGTAGAGTCCCCCCAGAAGACGGTCCCCAGGGAGGTTCGAGTCCCCCGTTATTAAGGGATTTTGGTTGTGAGTCATTGGGGTTAATATGGTTAACCGGTAAGATTGGGTCATAGCCAAATGATTGTAGAACAAGTATGTATTATGAGTTATGGATTTGGTATCCCAGTCGAGAGGATTTAGGGCTGAGGTGTATGTGAGACGTTCATCGCCTCGAGCCTGGTTCTAGTGCGGTACTCCGCAGACGATTGACTCAAAGCCGTGTCGGGTGGCTAGTGGTAAATGAGATAGATCTAAGGTAGTAGAACCTTAGAAGCTAGTTGAGTATTAACTAGATAGTGAAATAGGAGTAGAATTGGTAACTCTACTTATGTGTTGCATTCTTACATGATTCGCATATAGTGGCAATTATTGCATTTGAGAGGCAATGCATGTTTTTATTAGTTGCATAAACTAGACCTATATATCTATCTGTTTATTGAGCTAACATGCAGTTGCCTCCTTTGAACCTGTTGGTCGAGCATTTTCCTTGGGTGGCCGTACCCACTGGGAACCATGGAGTTGGTTCTCACCCTACGTTGTTTTGGGGTGTTTACAGGTTCGCACATGAGCGGCGCGGCGACGTAAGGAAAGGGCGTAGCTCCGTAGATAGCGCCCTATCCCAGAGACTAGAGCTAGAAGTACCCCGTCGACATCGCTTAGGGGTTAAGAAAATGAAAAGAACATAATGTATCAAATTTGTAATAAGTAAATGTTGTAATAACTTAGATTGCATTTGGATGAAAAGAATGGTGGTTGAGATGTAAAATGCATGAATGTGAATGAATGTAATAATATAGGATGTGTTTATGTTGTTTGATACCTTCCTTACGCAATCTTGATTGAAATGTGTTCCTGTTTGGAACTTCGTACATTGTATTGATTGCGATGCCTTGAACGTACAGGGGAGACTCTGTCCGCAGTACAGGAGAAACCTTGTCCGTTCGGCGGTTTGTCAGCGTGCCCGAACCTGACCAAACAGGCAGGGCTCGGGGCGTGACAGCATTTCTGACCAAACCACTTAAAAACCTCTTCAGTTCCATCAATATTTTCAATTTTTATTTCAGCACATCCCACATACAAGCCATCAGAACCGAACATTGCGCCGTAATTAGGAAGAGGAAGGGCAAGAACCCCAAGTATGTCGGTGAACAATTGCTTATATGATACTGGTAGGGCCGCTATTATCCTTTAAACGTTCAAGAATGATATGAAAAAGACGAGATAACCACTTTTAAGTTAAGGCATAGAATGACCAAATGCAGAATAAATAATGTATGATAAAAAATAAGGCTTGTGTTCTGAATCTAGCATAATTAATGTATTAGTTCTTTTAATCCCAGCCCTCCAATGCTATTGTCTAGAGAAACTTTCTAACATTTTTACATACATTGCTCAATAGCCGTAGATTAAAAATTTAAGTACTGAGACAAATCTCTATATATGTCCACCATTAATAAAAGAAGTAAGGAACCCAACATCATCAACATATCCTTAAAACAAATAAACCATTTAATTATTTACTTTTTAACAATTTATGTTATCATTCCATAAAGAACTAATGAAATATAAAAAGCACGGTAAGATAAAAAAACTTAGTATGAAATTGTTAGAACTTGATCTTTAATTTAGCCAAATTAAAATAAAGATGCCTAGAGGAAGTAAATAATTAGCAAGTAAAGAACCTGCATGTATACATAAGAAAGATAGGAATCGAAAAAAAAAGACGAAGATAGTTTTACCCTACCTTAGGAAAGTAGAAGATATGTAACCCAAATAATTCTAAAACAAACAGATGAATATAACTGGCTGTATCTGTAGATATAGCCAAAGGGAATTCTTACTCCTTAAGGAAGTAAATGGGTGAGCCCAATAACTATGCTAGAAGCTGGACGTTTATATATATAGGAAGCTGGAGAAGATGCTCTAACACTATTGATGCTAGAAGACAAGTAAGTAGAGACAAATATTAACATTTATCCACATGTTTGGTAGTGAACAGCATATATATAGGAAATGCTGGGGTGTGGGGAGGATGCATGAACCCACGTGATTACATAGATAGCAAAAGTACAATGCAATATCCTCTGTACTATATTTTTTTCCCACCATGCACCATATATTTTATGTAAAGGGAGGGAGAACATGTGAGGGAGAGAGAGAAAACAATATAAAAGAAAGACCACGTGGCTCGATGGAGGGACGACATTTGGTTTAAGCTTTAGTATAGCGTTTATGTAAGGTTATTGTTCCAATATGCTAGAAAAAAATAATCTGTTTAATGTTAAAGTTATATTATTTGTTTCGTATTCCTATACTATCAAGGTATATACAAAAAAAATTATTTACTGTTAAATTTATATTATTTGTTTTGTATTCTTATACTATCAAGGAGTACACTCTATGAGAGTTTAAAGCAACATAGTTTTATCTCACCTAACAACAATAGAAGATATGTATCTCAAATAATTCCAAAACAAATATAGTAAGGTCGAGAATATGCTCTAGCACTATTGATAAAGCTGGGAGGATCAAATAAGTAGAGACAAATATACATATTCATACACTTGTTTGATAGTGAATAATGCTAGATATATAAGAAAAGCTGGGAGGTGGATGCATGCACGCTAATAATTAGCAAGATAGCAATAGTACATGGCAATATTCTATGTGATATGAATTGTTTTAGTTCATGCACAGGAAAAACATGTGAGGGAGAGAGAGACACGTGGCACATTGTATTTAATGTTCAGGCACATTGTGTTTAATGTTCAGGCCACGTGGCTCTATGGAGGAACGGTATTTGGTTTCAACTTTAGTATAGAGTTTAATTCTCAAACATTGGTGATGGGGAAGGGAAATTAAAAAAAGAAAAAGAAAAAATCGAGAAGTTTCGGCTGTCTATACGTCGGTCGCCTCCTCGCACGGAATCGGAGCCTGTGCGACTCGAGAGGGGATTCGCTAGAGAGAGAGAGAGAGAGAGTGGAGAGATGTCGTACCTTCTTCCGCACCTGCACTCGGGATGGGCAGTGGATCAGGCAATCTTGGCGGAGGAGGAGCGCCTCGTCATCATCCGCTTCGGCCACGACTGGGACGAGACTTGCATGCAGGTGCTGCTCACCAACCCTCCCCCTCTCTGTTTCTCTCTATACTTGTATTTGTATTGATATTGATTCTTTCTTTCTTTCTTCTTTCGCTTCCTTTCCGATTCCTCCTCTTTCAAAAAATAGGGTTTCCACTCAATCAATCCACCGTCGAGTCCGTCCAGTTATTAGGGTTTTTAAGGACCCACGAGTGTTTTTACCGCGATCTGTTATCGTTTATTAATCGTCTTCAATGGATGTCCAATTAGATGCTGAATTTCTGTCCAATTGTGCATGGTTTACCGATGTATAGCTTTATTCAACATCCTGTAATTCTAAATTACGTGTCCCTCGTTTTGCAAGTTATATTTTGGGGACTTTTTCTTTATTTGTTGTTCTTCTTGCTCTTTTCCCCTTGATGGCTGCAGAGTCGACAAGCACCAAACATCAGGGATTTCAACTCTAAAAGATGCATCCTTGAGGACATTACTACTATAGTTGAGATAATACTGTCCTACGATTGTTTTGTCCATGATTTAGATCTATGCGTCGCGGATGTAGGCACAGAACAGCGGACACGACTTGGACACGGCAACACCGACTATAACATTTGGGCAGTGGCTAGGTCCAACCGGTTAACTGTGACACACCCTTTGGATTTGCAATTGTCCTATATATAAGGTGTAATAGTGCTAAAACTCTTCACTCGGCTATAGTAGCGGTGGCTACGTCCAAGAGGTTAAGAGGGTTGAGCGAGACTAGGGCTAGAGTAGTTTCAGGATGGATGACCCCCAGGAAGTGGGGCGCATCACAAAATTCTTTACACCCGTAACGTCATCATATATCTCCATAATCCTTCTTCATATGCAATATAATTATTCTCCGTATATGAGGAAATTGTTGCTGTATAATTCTCCCCGCCATTCCACATACATATGCGCTGTCAATTATAATTTAAATTATTTTTGATGTCCCAACCTCCAAAAGTACCTTTTTAATTAAATTTGAATATGATTCTTATCTTTCTCCACACATTCATTATGAATTACCTTTAAGAATATAGGACCATCCTTCGTCATGGCCATGAAATTAATTAATGGTTTTCATTCAGGATTGCTCCAACCATCACAAATAATACTTTATATCTTTTTCGCTTCATGTTCCTTTAATCGGTTCTAATAAATTTTCTACACGTGCTCTTTGCTTTTGAAATAAAGTAGTTCTTAGCATATTAACACAGTGAAAAATATAGCCACTAATCATATGATTGACCGTGTATGTATAGGAACCTAGGTGTTATGGATATTGGCACAGGACACGACATGACTTGGACACGGCGAGTCGGCAGCTTTAGAAAAATTAGGACATGGACACAACATGGGTACCCCTAATAAAATATAATATTATTAAATATAATAATATATATTTATTATATACAAAATATTAATTTTGGTAAAATATTGTTATATTTCTTATACGAATGAAAGTTAGTAAAATTTTTATTGATAATTCATATATTTTAAGAAAAATTCCGCACCATATATAATTTATTTATATTGTCAAAAAAAATTGTATGCATTCATCAAAAAGCTAAAATATTTATCATCTTACATTTATAATGCATAAAAAAGTAAAATAAAAATATGTATATTTTTTTTAATTGTTTGCTCTATGGATTGGCGTTAAACGAGCTTCCAAGAAGTGTCCATATCGGACACGCCAGTGTCCTACACAAACACGCTAGGCTAATAGAAGTGTCCGTGATACATAGATAGGGACTAATGTAGTGAGGGTTTCTAGCTAGATTATTTCGTATGTAATTATTTACTAGCTTGTAAATTAATTGCCTTTTCCAAAGGCGTATCCCTATTTCCCTTTCTCTTCTTCGGATGAAAACTATTAAGTGAAATAATATTAACACCACTTGATGATCCTCCTTGGCTACTTGACTAGTAAATGGTGGTAACAGTACCGATTTCGATTTTGCATTCTTTGCTCTAAAGTTCACTTCTTCATTTTCTTTTTTAAATTTGTTAAGATATTGTGGAGTCACTTTTGTACATCCTCTAATTCCTTTGATCGAAAATTTTTAATCATACTACAAAAGTGACATTTGAATGAGCAATTTCTCCCGCCTACTCTATCACATTTACTGACCTAACCGTATGAAGAGAATTTTTTTTAAAATAGCGTAAAATAAATAAAATAGTTAATGACAAGTTGAAGAAAACAACTAAAATATTGAGGTCTCTAGTCCGCATTATAATAGATTAAAATTGAAAAATATCTAAAAAAACATAACCCTAATTAAAAATAATCTTAATGCCAAAAAAAAAATCTAATTCAAAAAAATTATAATTCTAATGCAAAATAGAGATGGAGAGAGAGAATACCTTTGGAGGCTCTTATGGAGAGGAACAGAGGAGAGTCATGAGAACGATGGGAAAATATTTTATCTTTTTAATAGGGTTATTTTTTTTTTATAAATTAGATTTTTTTTATTTATTTTACTAAATGGGTTTTGACCCAAAAAGACATGCCCTTCCCCTTTTAGCCGAGCGCGTCGGTTATCGGAGCATTATTTTCTTTCTTTTTTTTTAAATATTCACCCCTGCGTTCGTGACACAAAGATTTAGATCACATTTGATATGTTTTGTAGAATCTTATTCCTTCGTACACTTGGAATAATCCTAGACATTAATGTATTAAATAAGTTATATACCATTAACTATTGTCAGCACTTGGTAGCAATTGACTGTTGTTTCTTAATTTTCACTAGTAGGCAATGCGTCATTTTGGATTTTCATAAGACTAGCAACAGATAATTAGTTGTAAATGTGAAAGATGTGAACTTACCTCTTGCTTGATTTCCTTTTTGGACCTCTATTTGCTTTGTTCATGTTTTGGTGATACTTACTCTCATCTAGCAATCTAGTCTTCAAGGGTGGATTTTTGCTATCATCAAAGGAAATCCTTTTTTTTTTCCTTAAGCTTTATGGAGAAATCATCAAAGGAAATTATTCTTTTTCTTAAGCTTCAAATGCCTTTCTAGACCTAGAGTGATTAATTGTTCGATGTGGCTCATTAAATTCATGGACAATCCTTATATTCTGTCATTGAAACAAAAAATTGAATGTCTAATGTAATTTCACTAAAATTAGTTGTATTATTTCTTCTTTGGATGTAGAGATTTAGATGCCTCCATATGGGAGTAGGGCCCTAATGTGCCTTTTTAAAATATGGTGTTGTTGTAGAGCCTTCGATAATGGCAATGCACAACCAATCTTTTTTCTTCTGAAAATCTTGTGGCCAGCGTGACATTCTTTCCTGCTCAGTAGTTAGTCTTAAACAGAGGCTTGGAAACTGCATTCTTTTTCATCACTCAAATTGTTGGAGGAGGAGAGTTCCCCACTGTATTCAATTTAATGTGTCAAGCAATCTTTGCAGGCAACATAGACATATGCGCTATGGAGACCAACTAGTTGGAATGAATAGCTGTTATAGTAGTTGTCATGGCCACGAGAACCATGGCTCTCTGAGTAGATTTGAGAAACCACCTTTCAGATGATGTCAGATAGCACATCGTTAGTTTCTAGTAGAGTTTGTAGTTGAGGTATCTTCAATAAGTTTTAAGGCTTTTATTGCTTACTCGAGATCTTCTAGGGTTTTGAGAAGTGCTTCATCTCAAGATTTAGCTTTGTTCTCCATCATAGAAATGATAATAGTGCAACAATCACGACAAAAGACCAAGTTAAATATCTATTGCATTGAACTCTGTTTGGGAATTTACTTCTTGATTTCTAGTTTTGTTAGGTTTTTGTATTGTTATAAGAAGCTTGAGAAGGGAGAAACGTAAATACAATGCTGCTTTACTTTCAAATTTTTTTTGTTAATAGAATGTCTAGTTTAATGGTTGTCTTCATTGTGCTAGGATATGAAGTTGTACCTTGATTGATTTCCACTGTCTTCTGTATTTCTACTTTGTACTTTGTTGATGATTCTGCTTCACTAATCATTGGTTATTTTGTTTTCACCTCTTCTTCTTATTTGG
>NW_017891267.1:0-17512 GCF_001540865.1 Ananas comosus
GATTGGATGCCGTTTCCGGCGAGACTTTTGTACCGGGCGGCTTGGGCATTAAAGAGGATATTTTCAAGAAAGCACATCGAGACCGTGATGCTTACGATCCGGCGGGAGCGGCACCAAGATGTACTCAGGATTGAAGCTGCATTTATTTGTGGTGGACCCGGGATGGAAAAGAATGTTGGGTCGAGTTCGCGTGCGTAGATGTTTAACTTGGCCAACAGAGGAAGCTGGAGCACGAGCTTTCCTGCGGGGAAGTCATGCAGAGGGCTGCCCTACGATGGTCCAGCTGTGGAAGTAGGAAATGATACCATGGACTTGTCGCTGATGGGGATTGCCCTCGCGTCACAGGGACCGGGCATGACGCTATTTGGTGATTTGTGGTATAGGTTGCGAACGGCACTTCATACCATATCCACAAATACTTGCGACGGGGAGGAGATCGCACGGTTTATGTGGGGTTGAGGATTGTGAGTTTACAGCGGGGGTACCTATTTCTGCATAGTATCGAGGATCGGGGAGACACCCGTTTTGGGTTATGCGCCTTTTGGCAGGACGCGTCTACCAGGGTACGCTTTGGAGTTGTTAGCGGCGGTTTTGCGATTTCGCGCTGCTTCCGGACCCCCAGAGTGACGGCGCAGGGTCGGAGCTACTATTCAGGGACTCTCGGGGCGAGGTGGCGGCGATTGTTCGACTTGGTGGTGATTGCAACTTCCAGGGAGGATGGTCGGCAGCAGTTCTACCGGACCCGGCATTTTTAGTCTTGCTTCATAATTAATAGTTATCAAGCAAGCATCAAGATGGCACCGTTCGAGGCACTCTATGGACGGAAGTGTAGATCGCCACTTCATTGGAGTGAAGTTGGTGAGAGATTGGCTTTAGGCCCTGATGTGCTCCAGGAGGCAGAGGACAAGGCTCGCATTGCTCGGGAACGATTGTTGACAGCCTAGAGTAGGCAGAGGAGTTATGCTGATCGGCGTCGACGAGACTTGGAGTTTCAGATTGGAGACCATGTGTTCTTGAAAGCCTCGCCGACCAAAGGAATTCGAAGATTTGGAATCCGGGGTAAGTTAAGCCCCCGATACATTGGACCATATGAGGTTTTGGAGCGTATAGGCCCGGTAGCGTATAAACTTGCCCTACCGCCGAACCTATCGGGTGTACACAATGTGTTTCATGTATCGGTCCTTCGGAAGTACATCCACGACCCGGCTCATGTTTTGGACGCTGCGCCCTTGGAGCTGAGGGATGATTTGAGCTTTGAAGAGCAACCCTTGAGGATTGTGGCTCGCGAGGTGAAAAGATTGCGGAACCGAGAAATTCCTTACGTGAAGGTGCTTTGGAGCAACCACGACGAGCGCGAGGCCACTTGGGAGCTGGAGAGCGCACTGCGGGAGCGCTATCCCCATCTTTTTCAGATGGAGGCTTGAGGTATTTGTCATTTCGAGTTTCGCGGACGAAACTCCTTTTTAGGAGGGGTGAATGTAATACATTGGACCTTTGCAAATTGCGAGGTTCGAGTGTTTGAATGAATTTCGGGCTTTTCCGCACTTGGTGGAGGGTTGTAGAATGTTTTCCGACTTAAAAAGTTCGAAAACTGGAATTCTAGACGAGTCCTGAGAGTTTTTACTCTCGGGGACCGGTCCCTGGAAGGAGAGACCGGTCCCCTAGTGAACAGTGTTGCGGCGGCAGCCCTGAGGCAACCGGTCCCTGGCGGGCGAGACCGGTCCCCGAGAGCGCCTTCGCAGAGAGAGACCGGTCCCGCGCAGGGAGAGACCGGTTCCCGAACGTTGGATTTTCTGGTTCGCAACGAGAGACCGGTCCTTGCTGGGGAGAGACCGGTCCCTCTGGGCGAAAAATGCCTAGACCGGGCTGATGCAATATTGGATTTTTGGAGGACCTAGCTGGATTTTGTTACAATAGAGGGTCTATATGACCCCTCCACCCTCTCTTCTCCTCATTTCTCTTCTCTCAACTCTCTCCACACCTTTGGTAGAGGAGAAGAAGAAGAAGCAGAAGAAGAAGAAGGAAGGAAGAAGAAGAAGATTGAGAGCTATTAGAGGACTTGGAGCATCTTCCTCACCCTCTCTTCTTCCTTGGTGCTTGAAGGCTTGGACTTGGAGCTTGCAAAGGAGAAGATCTTCACCCTTTGAGCTTGGATTGGAGCTTCTTAGAGGTTGGTAGCCCTTTCTCTCCATCTAGACCTTGGATTTGAGGTTTTATTGTATTGGAACCCTAGAATGTGGTTTTAGGGGCTCAATATTTGGCATTTTTTTATCTAGGGCTTTTGAGGCTAGCATTGATCTGGATCTAGAACCTTTCCTTGGGGCTTGGGTTGGGAAGGGTTCTAGCTCTTCTTTTTAGAGCTTTGGAAGAGATTTCTATTCTCTTGAGGTTGAGCTTTTAGCTTTTGTCTAGGTTGTTAAAGTTTGACCTTAGGAGGATTTGATTGTAATTGCCATGTATCTTGTCGCTTAAACTTTTAGGGTATTTTGAGACTCGGGGACAACCTTTGTTCGACCGAACGAGGCAACTACGCGATGGTTCGTGGGTTTGAACAGCCTTACCTATGAAGGAGTTACTCATTATTCGTGGTTATATATGTACCGTAAATTGGGAAAAGCAATGCATATTCATCCTAATTGTTTTATTATGATTTTTTAGAATCGTTAAAATGCATATGTTATATATGATGAACATTTTGGATCCTTCTATTAGGTTTAGGAGATGTTCTCTGGAGATTCTTTGGTTGCACTTTAGCATTCTTATGAGGACTTGGTTTCATGACTTTGATAGTATAAATGAGTTTCGGATTCATGCATTTAAACTTGAGTTACTTGTGACATGAAAGGATGACAAGATTGCCATTTAGGAGGTATGTGAACTAGAGGCTAATGTTCATTAAGCGGCATTGAAGCTCGGACATGTGAGGACCTTAGTGGGATAGGGCATTGAGGGATTGGAAACATGGTTGAACATCAAATTTCCTAGGTGTCATCAAGGGGCACTAGGCGTAGCAAATGTTGAAACTTCACATTGTGGGACTTAAACTAGATCTTCGGGATGTCAGTGACACATACCCTGTTAGAGACATGAGGATTGGATATTTGAGACTTAGACTATACTTGCTTGCATTTGTGCTCATTTCGCAGCATGCTTGTGAGGGTCGGCTCCCTACAGGCCGGCATCCGTGAGTTAGCCTACGCGACTTATGTTCGCTCATGCGGTATTGAAAGCCTACGGGGTCGAGTGGGACAGACACATTCAAGAGCTAGGATGTTGGGCTACACAGGCACTTAGGCGGCACAAGCTGGACTACCTTTGGTCTAGGTCCTTAATTGGCAAATGGAAATCGAACACGGGTGTTGAGAATGGTTTTTAATCACTACTTAGATAGGGGTTAGAGTTGAATTATATTTATATGTTTTAGCATAGTGTTGAGGAATGTAGTACTTGATAATTCTTTTGCATTAGCTTACCTCGGTTCCATCGACAGAATTTGCATAATGTATTCATAAAGGTTAATGACCTTACTATTTTGATATCGTAGATGTACATCACCATGACATCGTTTATACTTGAGTTTAGTAATTTAGCATTTTAATTATGCCTTTATATCGCAGTCATTATTGCTATTATTATTGTACTTACCCTTTTCTTTTGGGGCCTAGTGGTGCATAGAGCGGAGGTCAGTAATTGCCCACTGGGAACTACAAATTATAGTTCTCACACCCTCTTTTTCTCGATGTTTTTCAGAGCCTTCCACGCAGGGAGAGGCCAGGGATCGCGGAAAGGGTATCGCCTCGGGCTAGCGCGCTTACCGAGGGATCGTTCGATAGGTGGTCTACCTCTCGTGTTTTCTTTTTGTGAGAGGTTGAGAGTTGTACCCGTATATGTATAGAGACCACCATTTTTGTACTAGAGACGGTTATTGTACTACTTATGGTTATCTTTGTTTGACTAGCTTTATTTTCTTTACTTTGGTGTAGATGATAGAACCTTACTTGCTCTGATATCATTAGTTGCTAGTTATTTCACTACTTTTATTTGTTCTATCTCCTGCTTTACTTCCGCTTTTGTTGTAGACGCCTTATATGTGTAGACATATGGCGGGTCTGGGCATGCTACCGGGAGGGCCTCAGCCAGTCCCGGGGCGTGACAACTTTCATCTTATTCAACTACCTGGACTGGGCAGATTTCGGGCTTGGGGACCGATCTCCCCGACTAAGGACCGGTCCCCGAGAGCTCTCCCAGTGCAGCCAGGGCTGCTGCGCGCAATGCGACCGGTCTCTCTGAGGGGACCGGTCTTTGGGAGACCGGTCTCTCAGGGAGGGACCGGTTCCCGAGAGCTGGTCCTCAGGGACTTAGCCAAATTTTTGGCTGTCTCAATTCTCACGCGTTCGGGGACTGGTCTCTCCCACCAGGGACCGGTCCCCGAGAGCTAAAAATCTGCAGTTTGCAGAATTTTGATTCTTAGCTCTCGAAAACCTTCCACAACACTCTTTTACTCATTTTAACACTTTCGGACTTTCCGAAGTGTACCATTCTCGCACTTTGGTCAATTTGACTAAAGTTCGATATTTATTCTCCGAATTTTCGGTATACTACAATGAGCCTCCCCCACGGCATCCCACTTCAGCGCCGAATCCCGCACGAGCGAGCATGTGTCGCGATGGCTATCTCCGGAGTGCCGACTTGTAGGGAGCGACTGTAAGGAAGTGAATTTTCAAAATCCGAGGATTGTACTTCATCCAGGATCGACTGACTGTCGAAAGGATACCCTTTGTGGGAGTTACGAATGTCCAAAACACAAAAAGTGCTTTGGAGTTGAGTCCGCGGGAGCAAATAGTGCAAACTGCATTTTTGGGCTGATGTTGCTCTCGGGGACCGGTCTCTGAAGGTGAGAGACCGGTTCCCTCTGCTGGGTGTAGCGGGGTTGCTTGGTGCAACCGGTCCCTGGCAGGGAGGGACCGGTTCCCGAACGTGGTCCCAGCGAGAAATGCCGAAATTTGGGTAAGTCCTGAAAATTGAGCTCTCGGGGACCAGTCTCTCAGGCGAGGACCGGTCTCCCGAGGACTGATCTCCCGGGGAGAGACCGGTTCCCCAACGAGTGCGCCCGAGGGAAGCTCTCGGGGACCGGTCCCAAGTCGGGGAGACCGGTCCCTCCGCGCGAAAACTGCCTAGTAAGGGCTGCGAAATGGATGGAAAGTTGAGGGGTTTTTATGCAAAATGGCCTTTATTAGAGTGGGCTGAGCCCTCTCTCTCCCTCACACTCTATCATTTTCCTCTCTCACACTCTCTTTCTCTCTTGCTCTCTATCTCTCTAGAAAAGAAAGGAGAAGGAGAAGAACAAGAAGGAGAGGAAGGAAAAGAAGAGGAAGAACAAGAAGGAGAAGAAGAAGGAGATCAAGAGAAAAACCTTGGACACCTTCATCTCCCTCTCCTCTTCTCTTTGGTATAGCACAAGAGGTAGGCTCTTGAATCCTAGCTTCTAAACTTTGGAGTTTTGGGTTTTTATGCATTGGAATGGGTCAAATGGACCCTAAGCATGCTTCTAAATAGATCAATCCCAAGAATCTAGGGATTTAATGAGTGGTTTGCTATGGGTGCAAACCTAGGGCTCCAAAATGGGGTTTTTGCGAAAGTATGAGATTGATCTCATTTGAAGTCATGGAAACCCTATTGTTAGGTCACGAATTGTGGGGGCGAATTCGGTTTTCGCATTCGGCAAGCCGGCGTGAAGTTCTCTGCAAAATAGGGCCGAGCTAGCATTGATTTGGGCAAGGAAGGCTAAAGCCTTTTCGTAAAGTTTGTCGAGAAGACCATCCAAAGCCTCTACATCGATCAAAGGTGGGGAGGGGGGGTGCCATCCCGAAGCTTTCGAACTCCTTTCTATGTCTTAGATTGCATTTAATCTCATCTCTTCATGTTGCATTGTAGGATTGCATAGTAGCTCCATTCCTTATGCTTTCTAAATGATAACCTAGTGTACTTGGAACGCTTGGTAACTTAGATAGGTGAGGATTGGGTCGGAACGTGGATCCTATGATGCGAAAGAAAAGAGATGAACCCGATGGGGGTATTGATGACATAGAAAGTAGTGTAAAGTGTTAAAGAACAAACGAGTGACATCCAAATGTTAAATAATGACGAGTGGCATTAATGTAGTGTAATGACACTAGTAGTCGATGGACCTAGGGATAGGTGGATCCCTTAGAAAATGCCTTGTGAACAATGAATTTAGAAAAGCTAAATAGCATTGCATGAATGTCGGGAACCAATGATCCCGCGAGAAATGTTGACTCTAGTTGTAGAGCGTCCTCACTTGGAGAGGATTTGATTGGGTTGTGGACCCTAGTTATAGTGCTTCCTCACTTGGAGAGGATTGGATTGGGTAGTTGACCCTAGTGATAGTGTATCCTCACTTGGGGAGGATAGATCTAGCTCACAATCTGCGTTTAGGGTGGTATAGCCATCCAATCCCCACATGGAGGGGATTGTCGTCGAGTACTCCGGAGTGTCGCGCGACTAGGACCACTTGGAGGTCCGGACCACATGGAGGTCCGCAAACGGTCCCGGGCTTGGGTGCACTTGGAGCTCCCTCCCCACTTTGGGATTGAAAAGTGAGTCATAGGCGAGCCCTAGGGCCTCGCCACAGATTGGGTAAATGGAAAGAGAAAAGGTTTAAGAATGTCATTGAACATTGCTATTCGAACATGAATCGAATTTGTTAGCATGGTAGCAAACTTTTATCATATGATGCATGCATTCATATCCATGATTATGGGCATAGTAGCATAGTTTTTCTACTATTGCATTTTCAGTTTTCAGATACATATCTATCTATCGATCTGTTGTTACTTGTGCCCACTTGGACCTAGTGGGGAGATCGGCAGAGTCGGCGGCCGAGCCCACTGGGAACTATGGAAGATAGTTCTCACCCCACTCTATTTCCTGTGGTAGGTACAGGGTTGCCGAGAGAGGATCGCGGTAAGGGCATCGCGCCCGATCAGTGAGACCGTGGTAGTATAGTAGCTTTCCATTTTTGCATTAGCACACCTATGTATTGAAAGAGATCATTGTAGGTGAGGATTTGGAGAGCTATGTATTTTGAAGATGAAAAATGTATTCATTTAAAGAAAATGATGTAAATGAGAATGATGGAACTATTGTAATAGTTAGTAAAGTACTCTCTTTATTTCACATGCTATATCTTGTGGATTGCTTGCTCTTTGTGTTGTTGGCACTGTTTGTGCCTTTGTGAATGTGTATGTTTAGAATTTAATTTCCTGCGTAAATTCTTGTACACATTCCTGTTGTTGAGCCTTGAGCGGACAGGGGGGATGCTATCCGTTCGGCGGCCCGCCGCCACGGCCGAACCGTGCCAAATTGGTAGTGGTTTCGGGGCGGGGCGTGACAGCGACCCTCACAAGTATGTGCGAATGAGCACAATGGCATGCAAGCAAATAAGTCCGTCTCAGGTCCCAGTGGTTCATCACTCTTTCATCGGATCTAAAACCCGGAATACAGCACATGTCCCAAAGGCCTGCCTCTATGTCATCGTGTCTAACACACGGAATATAGTAACTGTCTCAATGGCCTATCTCTATGTCATCGTGTCTAAAACACGGAATATAGCATATGTCTCAGTGGCCTGTCACTATGTCATCATGTCTAAAACATGGAAATACTCACTAGCAACCCATAGGTCTAGTCTATAACTCAAGTGAAGGTTTACTAAGTTCACTGTGAGATATTGAATCTTGATGGTTTGTGGCTAACTTTGGCCAAACGGACCAAAGTGGGGAATTGAACGGTTTGGACAAGTTCCATTCGGTATTCCAACAAGTTTGGAAGAGCAAAAATGAGTTCCAAAGGTGTTGGAATGGTTTTGACATCGATCGGCGCGATGTAGAGCCGAAGAGAAGTGAAAACGACATTCTGGAGATGTTGTACCGGTACAAGAGTGAAGGCTGTACCGGTACAACCATCGCAGCTCTCGGTTTGGGGGGCTGCCAGGCCTTGTACCGGAACAAGGGGGCTTTGTACCGGTACAAGCACTGCGCAACCGAGAAACCGAGCCTCGGGTTGGGCTGTCTGCCAGGCCTTGTACCGGTACAAGAACCCGTGTACCGGTACAAGAGACCCGAAAATGTGGATCTGGTTGGAAAATTAGTTTTTTTGAGGGGGCTTTTGGGATTTTGTTACAATAGAGGTCTTATACCTCTCTCTCAGCCACTCCCTCTCATTTTCTCTCCCTCTCTCTCTCACCTCTCTTGCTCTCTCTCTCTCTAAACCGTAAAGAGAAGAAAAGAAGGAGAAGAAGTAGAGAAAGAAGAAGAAGAAGAAGGAAAGGAATGAGAAGATCAAGGAGAAGAAGAAGAAGCTTATCTCCCTCCTCTTCCTCAAGCTAGGGCTTGCTTTGGAGCAAACCCTAGAGGTAAGCCTCAACCCTAACTTGTGATTTCTAGGGTTTGGGAGCTTTTTGTTGCTTTTATTGGTTCAAATGGAACCTAATGAGTTTAGAGGACATGGATTTAGCTCACACTGAAGCTAGAAACCATTGTTTCCCTTGGGTGCTAAACCTAGGGTTGGTTTTTGGGGTTTTTGGGATTATTGGGTTTTGATCTTTTTTGATGGGTCGGAAACCTAATAGTTATGCTCCCGAACGCATAGGCGAAGACGATTCGTCGATCCGTCGAGCGAGCGTGGAGATATCGCCATTTTGGTTGCTCTAGGGTTCGTTTTGACCCGAGGTGTTGAAGCGGCGCACGTGGATTTCGACGCCGAGTTTCTTAGCTTTTCGGCACTACCACAAGGTGGGTGGTGACCATCCCGAAGCCATGGGGCTACGTTCTATGTCCAAGTTTATTATTGATCTAATTGCATCTTATTCATGTTACATATAGGGTTAGAAAATGAATGTTGTTGCTTATATTTGCATGCTAGTAGCTTTATATCTTGTGATTGATCCATGATCTAGTATGCATGAAAACCTAGACCCTATTTGAAATGATTGATGTTATGTTGCTAAAGAACTATTAAGATGTAACTAGTGTTGAAGATGAGTCTAAATGACGAGTGGCATCTAGTTTAGAAAACTATGACAAGTGGCATCTAGTTATAGAAAACTATGGTAAAGGACATATGATTGTTGATAATTTGATATGAGACCTTAGTGTAGTTGAGACACTATGAGATTGGGTATAAGAACACCTTGATTCCATGATGAGATTACCCTTAGAGGGTAGGTTGCTGTTGTTCGTGAGTTGATCGTGCTCACATAGCCTGTCTGCGCTTGGAGGGGTCGCTCCCCGCAAGTTGTGCACTCCAGAGGTTGGTCACTAGAGGGACAGTCAGTGTGCTGTCTGGACGGTCTGTGTGCTGTCCGCAGGCGGTCTCAGGAGTAGTCCAGTGAGACTTTCCCTATGAGACTTACACGTGAGTTATGCTTGTGAACTTCGAGTTCACCATGAGATTGGGTAACTTATTGAGTCACACTCATTACTTGTTGTTCATAGTAGCTTCCCCATGGCTGTTCATGATAGCTTACTTGTTGTTGTTGTTCATAGTAGCTTACTACCCAGCTTTATTTATTGTTCATGCATGCATGATATCAGATTGAGGCATAGCTAGATATTCCTGATTCTACTTACTTGTTCATGTTCCTTACTTGCTCTGTTATCATACCTGCTTTTTGTCAGTTTTGCTTTATATATATATATTGCATATATCTCTCTATGCCTGCTTCGACCTAGTGGGTAGATCGGTGGACTCGGCGGCCAAACCCACTGGGAACTATTTGTAGTTCTCACACCCGTTGTTGCAGGCGCTAGTTCGAGTGTCCCGACAGAGCGGGAGGATCGCGGCAAGGGCTTGGCGCCCTAGTGGTACCAGTTGGTAGCTTACTTTCCTACTTGCATTAGTTCACCCTGTGCTTATATTTTGAGAGTAGATGTTGTATAGGGTGAGGTTTTGGAGAGTACTTGATATATTTACTTTTTGGAAAAGATTGAAAAACAATGTATGATGGTTTAAAGAGTTTAATGCAAGTGGTATTTAAATGCTTTAAATTTATGGTTCAATAGTTAAGTTTCTCTCTTTTGTATACTTGTAGGCTTTTACTAGTATCGCTTGCTCTTGATGGTCTTAACACTGTTTGTGTTATCGTTGTTGATTGTGTATGATATCAAGTTGTTTTTCCTGGGGACTTGTTATACACAATCTCGTTGGTTAGCTTTGGGCGGACAGGGGAGACTCTGTCGTTCGGCCTTCGCCGCCGCCCTCGAACCGCGACCAAATAGGTTACGTTTTCGGGCCGTGCGGTGGGGCGTGACAGTTGTGGTATCAGAGCGAGTTAGGAGCAAGCAAAAGAGAGAGTCATAGCGAGAGGGACCCTAGGTTGGTTAACCCTAAGGTTATAGGTGCCTGTGAGTGCGGACGTGAACCTTGACGCTGCGGAAGCTAATTGATTAGGTTTGGATTGGTGTTGTTATACTTAGTTATGTCTAGAGATGATCCAAGTGGTATTAATTTTTGGCTTAAGGTGATTGTGTTGAGCTGCCGACAACCGATTGCCGAAAGTCGAGAATTAAAACTTGCAAGCTACCGCCTGATTGATGTTGTTTATTCGTTATGCTCGCCTGTTTACGACGATATTGTTGAGTTAAGTAATTAACCAACTGTTTGCGTTTCAGGAGCTATGGCACCAAAGAGACGCTATGATGCGTGTAGGGCCGCTCCGGCAACCACTCGAGCGGTGCCGGCAGCCGTGCTCCAGTGGCGCCAGGCCAGCTGGGCCTACTGAGGTGCAGGAGCTGCGAGCGCAGGTTGCGGCACTCACCGGGCGGTTCGATAGGATTCAGGAGTGCTTGGAGCAGCAGGCTGTGGCGGCGGCCTGCGCGGCAGGTGTAGAGCCGTGGTCCCCCTGTGCCTTCGGTTCATGCCCTGATATGGCGAGGGTGTGGGCGGCGTATCGGTTCGTGGTGGCGCAACCCCCACCGGTGGATTATTCCTCCGGCGAGTTCGAGTTCTCCTACACCCGCAGGTGGCGGCTGATGAGGCGAGGCGCCGAGGCGCGGATTACGTGGCCGCTCACGAGGTTCACGAAGTTTCACCCGCCTACCTTCGACGGGAGGTAGTGGATCCAGCGACAGTGGAGTCTTTGGCTGACGGCTATGGAGGACTCTATTTGGTCACGCCCGGGATCGACGCCAATTTGGCCGACCGGCCAGCACTACAGACGCCGGCACGGACAGGTTTCCCCTATCCGCCAAGGTCATCAATGTTACATTCATCAATAGAGAAAAGCACTAGCGGAAACATACACAAACGGCTTACACGAGGGTAAGCAATAGCCATTAGTGAAAGAAAAAGGAAACTAAACATTCATAAGTACTATGATTCATTTTTTATCATATACATTGCATTCATCTCTTACATTTAGGATTCTTTGCATTTCATTACATAATTTCATCATTTCTTTCTTACATCACATTTACCTCAAAATAAGCTTTACATTCTTTTCTTTACATCACTAATCATCAAGTACAACAGATGATAAAAGGGTGTCTACTAACAAAATGTAACCCAACTTTGGTGGCCTCTGACTAAGGCGCGATACCTTTACCTCGGTCGCTCGCCGGCTCGCTCGGTCCCGGCTCTGTAGAAATAGTGGGGTGAGAACTACAACAAAGTTCCCAGTGGGTTCGGCCTCAACATCACCGACTTTCCCATTAGGACTAACTCAAGCATAATAGAAAGGATAAGCCGCAATATAGTAACCGATCTATAACATGATGCTAATATGCCTGAACAATAAAGCAAGGAGTATGCTCAACATTAAATAGATGCAGATTATGCAAATTCTTTATTCTTTTCACTTTACACTTTATTCTTTGTTCTTTGCACTTTGTTTTTTGCTCTTTGTTCTTTAATCTCAAGGCTAACCCGGGCGTTTCGCCACATTAACTTGCTTCACATTAAGTCCATCATCACAGGAACTCACCCGCTAGGACCGTCCTTCGGGTTTATTCCAACCCGTGATGCAAAAAACTCCGGAGCGCATCGCCCGAGGGGGAGCGACCGCCCTCGAGCACGGAACTCATAGCAAGTATGATCGAATCCTTAACTCAAAGGATTGTATGTTCAATCTTGACTTTACACTAACTCTAGTGTTCTTTATTTCACTTTATGTTGCCACTCTAGCAATCGTTGTTCTTTACTTTTCTTTTACTTTTGCTAACTCTAGCAATCATGTTCTTTACATTTCTTTACCTTTGGCTATCTTTAGCATTCTTGTTCTTTACACCCCACTTTGTTTTCACTTTAGTCATTAACATTATTCTTTACATCACATTGATTCTTTGCCTCACACTACCTCTAGTGTCACTTTACTTTACATTATCAAATGCCACTCGATCTACGTCATTGTGTCACTCTGTTCTTTCGCCTCACTTTGGTGCTCATATTTTCTCTCATGCATACATATAGGATCTTGACATTCATAAGGTTCTCAACCGTCTCATTATGCAAGTTGTACTCACAATTATGCAACATCACCTTTTTTCTTATTACCTTATCCTAAAATGCATGCAACAATGTATAAACATATGCTCAATTGAATGACACATTAGGCATAGAGGGAAGTTCAACGAGTTTGAGAAGCACCACCCACCTCGTAGGCTTTCAAAGGCGTTCCGATGATTTTTCTTGGGATTTTTAGACTCTTCGTTCTTTACTTGCGGCATAACGAAGCCAAATTAGGCTTATTTGGCCATAACTTTACATTGGCTTCTCGTAACATTAATCCGAGCGTACCAACGCGTCAGAAATACCCCCAATTAGGTTTCTAGAGGGTCAATTGCACTTAGAAATCCCCATGAGCAAAAGCCCCAATTTGGTGCCCTAGCTCCAATACATATATCAAACCTAGGGTTTGATCTCATTGGGAAGCAAAAATAGCTTCATTATACTCTAAAAAGTCCATTAGAACCATTCCTAGCTCATTCCAAACCCTAGTTTGGATTTCACCATTAGAGGTGGCCAAAGCTCACCTCAAGCTAAACCATGGCTCTGATCTCACAAGAAACAAAAAGAAAGCTTCAAAGACTCTAAATACTCCATTAAAACCATTTCTAGGTTAATCCAAACTCTAGTTTGGAGTTTAGCATGAGAAGGGGCAAAGCTTACCTCTAAACTTGCTACTTTTCCAAGCTAGAGAAGGAGAGGAGAGGTTTTCTTCTTCTCCTTGTCCTCTTCTTCACTTTCTTCCTCTTCTTTTCCTTCCCTTCCTTGTCTTCTTCTTCTCCTTCTTTGTCTTCTAGAGAGAGAAAAAGAGATGAGAGGGAATGAGAGGGGAAAAATGAGAGAAAATCTCATTAGGCCCCATAACATAGCTATTGGGTTGCCAAAATGCAAATAAACCCCTCAACTTTCACTCTAATACACTGCCCGAACTGGGCAGTTCGCGCAGGCGGGGACCGGTCTCTCCTTCAGGGACCGGTTCCCGAACGTCGTCCCAGCGCAGCCAGAGCTGCTACGCGCAGGGCAACCGGTCTCTCCTTGGGGGACCGGTCTCTTAGGCAGGGACCGGTTCCCGAGAGCTGGTTTCTCAGGACTTAGCCGATTTTTCGGTTGTCTCACTTCATATGCGTTCGGGGACCGGTCTCTCCCACCAGGGACCGGTCCCCGAGAGCTCAAAATCTGCAGTTTTGCAGAATTTGATTCTATAGCTCTCGAAAACCTCCCGTAACTCACTTTTAATCATTTTAACACCTTCGGACTTTTCGAAGTGTACTGTCCTCGCACTTTGGTCAATTTGACTAAAGTTCGACATTTACATTCCGAATTTACGGTATATTACACTATTTGAGGACATCTTCACCTTGGAGAAGGACAAGGTGAACTTGGCCGCGCATTGCTTCGAGAAGCGTGCCAGGACTTGGTGGAGGAGGGTCAAGCAGGACCGATCCCCGGAGCTTCCCCCGATCGATTGGACGGAGTTTTGCAAACTGATGTTCGCCGAGTACTTCCCCGACAGTGACAAAAGGAAGATGCGGGAGGATTTTCGCAAGCTTAAGCAAGGCAACCGCACGGTTCGGGAGTACGAGCGGGAGTTCACCCATCTCCTGAGCTGCGTCCCGGACGTCGCGGCGACAGAGCAGGACCAGGCGGATTGTTTTGTTTGAGGTCTACGGCCCGGAGTTTTCAGATTGGTGCATGCCTTCAAGTTTCACTCTTTGGCGGAGGCTTTGGATTGTGCGCTGTGGGTCGAGCACGGGAACGCTTGCGAGCTTGAGGACCGTGAGGCGCTCGACAAGGATAAAGGCAAGAAGAGACAGGGCGGTGGTTCGGGCGGTCAGTCTAGCTCCAAGCGGCCCCCGAAGTATCCACGCTCTCAGCCCAATGGTCGTGGTGCTCAGCGATGCGTCTTCTGCGGCGGAGACCACCGGCCGGGTGTTTGTGAGCAGCGCCGAGGGAGGTGCTTCAAGTGCGGGCAAGCGGGACATGTCATCTGTGACTGTCCTCAAGGAGGAGCTTCGCCCGCTATGTCGACTGCTTCGGTCCCGGCGATTCCGGCTCGCTATGGCTTGCCCCCTCCTGCGGCATCTACTGGGCGAGCGACGGCGCCACGCCAACCTGAGCCTACCCGATCAGCGCCGAGCGGGAGGATGTATGCTGCACCCGTGCATGTTGAGGAGCCTTCGGAGGCCGGCGAGCGCAACGTTGTGGCAGGTATCATTTTGGTTAAAGGTGTTCGAGCTAGAGCTTTGTTTGATACTGGCGCATCACACTCTTTTATTAGTCGATCCTTCGCACAAGCACACGATATCGAGTATCGTCTGGGGGAGCACGTGTGGCATGTTGAGGGCCCCGGGCGATCCTTTATGGTTAGGGAGCGATGTTTGGCATGTCCAGTGCAAGTGGATGACTGGGTTATGCCGATCGACTTGTTGGTGCTCCAAGGGTTGAAAGAGTTCGACGTTATCTTGGGCATGGATTGGCTCTCGAAGTACTATGTATCGATCGATTGCCCGACTCGTGTTATCACTTTTCGAGAGCCGGGTCAGGTGGAGTTCACCTATCGAGCTTGCAAGAGCTTGTGCTTCGCCGCGACGGTATCGGCGTCTAGAGCGAGGAAGTTGGTGAACAGCGGTTGCGCAGCCTTTTTGGCGACCGTTGTGGAGATTGATCGAGTGGTTCCGACCCTCGAGGAGTTGGCGGTTGTGCGAGAGTTCCCCGACGTTTTTCCCGCGGAGCTACCGGGTATGCCGCCGGACCGGGAAATCGAGTTCATGATTGACTTGGTTCCCGGGACAGCACCGATTTCTAAGGCCTCGTATCGCATGGCGCCGGCCGAGCTGAGGGAGTTGAGAGATCAATTGCAGGATCTTCTCGACAAGGAATTCATTAGGCCGAGCGCTTCGCCGTGGGGTGCCCCGGTATTATTTGTGCGAAAGAATGACGGATCTTTTCGGCTCTGCGTGGATTACTGCGAGTTGAACAAGGTCACGGTGAAGAACAGATACCCGCTAACCCGTATCGACGACCTGTTTGATCAGCTGCAAGGGTCGCGAGTGTATTCTAAGATTGACCTTCAGTCCGGCTACCATCAGTTAAAGATCAAGCCGGAAGATGTTCAGAAGACGGCGTTTCGCACGCGTTATGGACACTACGAGTTCACAGTGATGCCGTTTGGGCTCACCAATGCCCCGACAGCATTCATGAGCTTGATGAACCGAGTGTTCCAGGAGTGCTTGGACCGATTTGTCGTAGTCTTCATAGACGACATTTTGGTATATTCGCGTAGCGACGAGGAGCACGCGGAGCATTTGCGCACGGTACTTCAGATTCTTCGGGAGAAGAAGTTGTACGCAAAGCTGAAGAAGTGCGACTTCTGGCTCAGGGAGGTTGCATTTCTCGGGCATGTTATTTCCGAGGGTTGTGTTTCTGTTGACCCGAGGAAAGTTGAGGCTATTGAGAATTGGCCGTGCCCGACGAGTGTAGCTGAGGTCCGTAGCTTTGTGGGCCTAGCTGGTTATTATCGACGATTCGTGGAGGGATTCTCTAAGATTGTGACTCCACTTACCCGCTTGACTCAGAAGGGCACCAAGTTCGTTTGGAGCGACGAGTGCGACCGGAGTTTTAAAGAGTTGAAGCAAAGGTTAACTTCGACTCCGGTGCTCGCCTTACCGGTGCAGGGGCAGGACTACGTCGTCTATAGTGATGCTTCTTATCTGGGCTTGGGGTGTGTGCTGATGCAGGGCGGGAAGGTTATTGCCTATGCATCCCGTCAGCTAAAGAGCTATGAAAAGAATTACTCTATTCATGATTTAGAGTTGGCGGCGGTGATCTTTGCCTTGAAGCTTTGGAGGCATTATTTATATGGTGCTCATTGCGAGATCTACACCGACCACAAAAGCTTAAAATATTTGTTCACCCAGAAGGAGCTGAATCTGCGACAGCGGCGGTGGTTGGAGTTGCTTAAGGATTACGATGTTGATATTCTCTACCACCCCGGGAAGGCGAATGTAGTCGCCGATGCGCTTAGCCGGAAGTCTGTTGAAAACCTAGCTTTATAGGTTACCGATCAGATGCCCCTACTGTTGCAAATGGGGAGGATGAATCTTGAGGTTGTAGCTCCCGAGGTTCCGGCGATGTTGATGGCGCTTGTGGTCCAGCCGACCCTATTGGATAAGATTAAAAGTCTGCAGCTGGCGCACCCGTTTCTCCAAAAGGTGCGGCAAAGTATAGTGGATGGCCGAGGTGGAGACTTCGCTATGGATGCTGATGGTGCACTTCGATTTAAGAACCGGTGGTGTGTACCTGCGGACGAGGAGCTTCGCAAGCTTGTATTGCAGGAGTCACATTGGTCTCCTTATGCTGATCACCCAGGCGGCACCAAGAAGTTCCACGAGTTGAAGTTGCTCTATTGGTGGCCGGGACTTAAGGCGGATATTGGGCGCTTTGTGGCGAAGTGCTTAGTATGACAACAGGTTAAAGCGGAGCGTCGATTTCCAGCAGGGAAGCTTCAAAGTTTACCTATTCCCGTCTGGAATTGGGAAGACGTCTCGATGGATTTTGTCGTTGGCTTGCCTCGATCGACCGGTGGCCACGATGTAATCTGGGTGATTGTGGATCGCTTGACGAAGTCGGCACATTTCATACCGATCCATGGCACTTGGGCAGGCGAAAGATTGGCTCAGGTATATCTTGACGAGATAGTGAGGCTTCACGGGGTACCGAAGTCGATTGTATCAGATCGAGACCCCAAGTTCACCTCACATTTCTGGAGAAGCCTACAGGATGCCCTTGGCACACGTCTCAAGTTTAGCACTGCATTCCATCCCCAGACAGATGGGCAGACTGAGAGGACTATTCAGACTCTGGAGGATATGCTGCGAGCGTGTGTTATTGATTACAAGGGCGGTTGGTGTAAGCATCTGCCGATGGCCGAGTTCGCCTACAACAACAGTTATCATGCTAGCGTGGGAATGGCACCGTTCGAGGCTCTCTA
>NW_017891267.1:17527-21569 GCF_001540865.1 Ananas comosus
CGTCTCGAGTTTAGCACTGCATTCCATCCCCAGACAGATGGGCAGACTGAGAGGACTATTCAGACTCTGGAGGATATGCTGCGAGCGTGTGTTATTGATTACAAGGGCGGTTGGTGTAAGCATCTGCCGATGGCCGAGTTCGCCTACAACAACAGTTATCATCCTAGCGTGGGAATGGCACCATTCGAGGCTCTCTATGGGCGGAAGTGTCGATCTCCCATTTATTGGAGTGATGTAGGCGAGCGAGTTGAATTCCGTCCGGATGTTTTGCGAGAGGCGGAAGAGAAAGTCCACCTTGCTCGCAAAAGGTTGCTCACGGCGCAGTCACGACAGAGAAGCTATTCAGATAAACGCCGTAGAGATTTGGAGTTCGCGGTGGGTGACCGCGTGTTTTTGAAGGTTTCGCCGATGCGAGGCGTGAAGAGGTTTGGGGTGCGAGGGAAGCTAAGTCCTCGTTCTATTGGCCCCTACGAGATCTTGGAGCGAATTGGGACGGTGGCGTACCGACTTGCCTTGCCCCCGAAGCTTGCGGGTGTGCACAATGTCTTCCACGTCTCCAATCTTCGCAAGTACGTGCATGACCCCGAGCATGTTCTAGTTTATGAGCCGCCGAAGCTTCAAGAGGATATGAGCTATGAAGAGTTTCCGGTGGAGATTTTGGTTCGAGAGGTGCGTAAGCTTAGGAATCGAGAGATTTCCTATGTTAAGGTCCGGTGGAGCAATCGCGACGATCGCGAAGCCACTTGGGAGCTCGAGGACCAGATGAAGGCGAATCATCCTCACTTGTTCGAGGATTGAGGTAAGAGTTTTGTTCGAGTTATGAGTTTAGTTGTTTCGAGGACGAAACTCCTTTTAAGGGGTGGAGAATGTGAGATATTGAATCTTGATGGTTTGTGGCTAACTTTGGCCAAATGGACCAAAGTGGGCAATTGAACGGTTTGAACAAGTTCCATTCGGTATTCCAACAAGTTTGGAAGAGCAAAAATGAGTTCCAAAGGTGTTGGAATGGTTTTGACATCGATCGGCGCGATGTAGAGCCGAAGAGAAGTGAAAACGACATTCTGGAGATGTTGTACCGGTACAAGAGTGAAGGCTGTACCGGTACAACCATCGCAGCTCTCGGTTTCGGGGGCTGCCAGGCCTTGTACCGGAACAAGGGGGGCTTGTACCGGTACAAGCACTGCGCAACCGAGAAACCGAGCCTCGGGTTGGGCTGTCTGCCAGGCCTTGTACCGGTACAAGAACCCGTGTACCGATACAAGGGACCCGAAAATGTGGATCTGGTTGGAAAATTAGTTTTTTTTATGGGGCTTTGTCACGCCCCGGGACCCAGCGGAAGCCTACCCGGCACGTGCCCAGACCCGCCATACGTCTAAAACGTATAAGGCGTCTAAAACAACAATAATGAAAGCAATAATAAAAGACATCTAGGAGTATCAGAGCATAATAAATGTCTAAATGCTACAACCAAGGATAAGGATAAACTGTAAATCCACTAAATAAGACATAAGGTAAATACAATAGGAAATTCCAAATGCAAGTGCTAAAAGTAGGTACATAGGTGGTCTCTATACATGGATACAGAAATCTCTCACTCTCCCAACTACAAAAAAGAAAGAGCAAACCACCTAGGCAAAGAACCGCTCCTCGCTAGTTAGCTAAGCGATCCCCTTGCCGCGATCCCGTGCCTCCGCCGGTGCCGAAGGCTCTGAAAAGTAAACCACAAAAACAGGGGCGTGAGAACTATTAAAAATAGTTCCTAGTGGGCAATTACTGACTTCAGTGAACTGCGCCACAAGGCCCAAAAGCTACAAGAAGAGGTCAGTGACTAACAATGTAATAATAAAAAGGTAAGCATAAAGTGACTTACTATAACATAGAGTCTCCACTTAGCATGATTGGCATAAGTAATAAAGCAACTATCTCATGAATGTACATGGATGGGTATGACATGCATAAGCGTAGGAATGCAACCAATCCAATGTTCTCAATGCAAAATAGTAGGGATGTCATTGTTTACTATTCTAGTCCAAGTCCACTTTAATAGTTTTAAAGTTCACAAAGCACTTTCGCTCACTAAGTCCCAATCATATAAGACCCACCCGAAGGCTGTCTGGCCTGCGCCGTGCCTAATGGCCCCGTGGTAGTCAACATCCCCACTCTAGGGATGAGCCTCCCCCACGGCAATCCACTTCGGCGTCCAATCCCGCACGGCGAGCATGTGTCACGATGGCTATTTCCGGAGTGCCGGCTTGTAGGGAGCGACCCTCACAAGCATGTGCGAATGAGCACAAATGGCAAGCAAGCAATGATCCGTCTCAAGAGCCAAGTCCTCATGTCTAACAACATGGAATATATCAAGTATCTCAATGGCCTATCTCTATGTCATCATGTCTCTAACATGGAATGTAGCAGATATATAGTGGCCTATCAACATGTCCCTAGGTTGCAGTTTAATAGTTTACTAGTTTCAAGTGCCCCTTAATGACACTTTGGTTCAACGCGTTCCAAGCATGGCATTAATATGTTCATGATGCATAGTTCACTCAATTCTAGCATGGAGACATGTTCTCAACTTGTAAAACCAAGCACTATTCACAATGCATGCAATCTACACATATAGCTCTACTATATGGAGTACAAATTTTACGATATATGAGGCATGCATATTACGTGTTCTAAAATTCACATGAGTCATATTTAGCATGAATTTGCATTCAAAAATATTTTACAAAAGTTTAGAAGGCATAGGGGCCATTTTGCCCTATTTCCATGAAGTCAAACCCACCAAAAGAATCGACTTCTTCGTTTCGCCGAACGAAGATATCCACAAGCTCCCTAGTACCCTAAAAACATCAAAAATAGGGTCATCCAAACTAAACGAAGAGCAAATAGCTCAATCATTAACCAACTCAAGCTAGGATTGGAAAAACTCACCTCGAGTGAAAAACCCTCTCTAAATCCTCAAATGGAAGGTAGAGGTCTCCCAATCTAACCTATATAAAGGTTCCAAACTCATCAAAAGAGATCAAGAAGCCTCAAATTCAAAAACCCCCAAAATAAACCCTAAATCCCAAAATCTAGGGTTTCATCTAGAAAAACCTAGGAAAACAAGTATCAAATGGGGATTACAAGTTACCAACCTCAAGAGAAGCCCCAATCCAAGCTCAAAACCAAGTAGGGTTGAAGTTTGATCCTCCACAAAGCTCCAACCGCAAGTGCAAAGCCACCAAAGGCGAGAAATGAGGAAGAAGGTGATGCTCCAAGGCCTCCAAGCAAGCTCTTCTCCTTTCCCTCTCCTTCTTCTCCTTCCCTTTCTCTCTATAGAAGTGTAGGAAGAGTGTGAGGGAGAGAAAATGAGAGTGAGAGGGGAGGAGAGGCTGCTTATAGCCTCTAAAGTAAAAAAATCCACATAGGCCCCTCAAAAACTCAAATTTACATCAGCCCGGTCTGGGCAGTTTTTGCCCAGAGGGACCGGTCTCCCCGACCTGGGACCGGTCTCTCAGCCTGCCCCCGAAAATCCAGTGCTCGGGAACCGGTCTTTCCCTGCGCGGGACCGGTCTCTCCCCGCGCAGACGCGCTCGGGGACCGGTCTCGACTGCCAGGGACCGGTTGCCTCGCCGGCTACGCAGCACTGTTCACTGGGGGACCGGTCTCTCCTATCAGGTACCGGTCCCCGAGAGTAAAAACTCTCAGAACTCAGCCAAAACTCTCGAGATCGAACTTTTAGGCCGGTATACCCTCGACGGCCCTCCACCAAGTATGGAAAAGTTCGAAATACACATCGTACACTTGAACCTCGCAATTTGCAAAGGTCCAGTGTGCTACATTCACCCCTCCTAAAAAGGAGTTTCGTCCGCGAAACTCGGAAGCAAAAGCATACCTCAAGGCTCCATCTGAAAAAGATGGGAATAGCGCTCCTGCAGCGCACTCTCTAGCTCCCACGTGGCCTCGCGCTCCGCGTGGTTGCTCCAAAGAACCTTTACATACGGAATATCCCGATTCCGTAGCTTTTTTACCTCGCAGGCCAAAATCTTCACGG
>NW_017891268.1:0-21529 GCF_001540865.1 Ananas comosus
GATTTGAGTCGGTATTAAGTGTTTCGTGTTCGACCTAGAAGGTCGAGGATTAATAAGGTTGTCGCGTTTTAGGGAGTAATAGCACCGCATAGGCGATCTTCTTTTAGATCGGCGCGGGATGGGCCAAGCGGTGTCCCTGGGCAATTTGAGGCGATCGGAGACTTGGAACTTCGCGAGTTTTGGCGGCCCTTGTGACCTTTGAGAAATTAACGGAATCCTCGTCGTGTTAGATCACTTTTAGTCAAATTGACCAAAGTGCGTCGAGAGATGTAGTTGGACAAAGTCCAATTGATATTCCAAAAATGTTGGAAGGGTTAGAATTAAGTTCTAAGAGAGTTTGAATAGTTTTAGCATTGCTTGACGCGAATTGGAGTCGAAGCGGTGCAAAAATCGAAATTCTGGAACATGTGTTACCGATTTAACGCCAGGGGTGTACCGGTATAGCATGGTTGTAACGAAGTGAATTCTCGAGAGCCGAGAGTTGGACTTCGTCCAAGATCGACTAGTTGTCGAGTGGGTATGTAACATACCGAAATTTCGGTAACCAGTATCGAACCTTGGTCAAATCGACCAAAGAGCGAGGTTGGTACTCTTTGGAAAGGCCGAAGGCGTCAAATAATCCAAAAGTGTATTACTGGGGATCTTCGAGAGCTTTGGAAATCAAAATCTGCAAAACTGCAGGTTTTGTGCTCTCGGGGACCGGTCCCTGCCGGGAGAGACTGGTCCCCGCACTCGCAGACAGCGAAAGGGAGGAAAAATCGGCTAATTCCTTGGTGGACAGCTCTCGGAGACCGGTCCCTGCTGGAGAGACCGGTCCCTGAGAGACCGCTCCCCCAAAGAAAGACCGGTTGCATCGGGTGTGAGCTCTGCTGACTGCGGGGAGAAGCTCTCGGAGACCGGTCCCTCGTCGAGGAGACCGGTCCCTGAACCCGAAAATGGCCCAATCAGGGCAGTGTAAAAGAATAAAAGTTGAGGGACTTGTTTGCACTTATGCAACATGTAGGGCTATGTGAGGGGTATGAGAGCTCTTTTCTCTCATTTCTCATCCACACACCCTCTCATATCTCTCTTTCTCTCTCTAGAAGACAAGAAGAGAAAGAAGAGAGTAAAGGAAAGAAAGAGAAGAAGAAGGTCTTCCACACCTTCTTCATCTTCTCCTTGGTTGGAGCTTCTTGGAGAGGTAAGCTTCTAAGCTCTCTCTCATGGTGGATTTCTGGAGATAGATTTGATTGCTCTAGAAATGGAGTTTTGTATTATGTGAGAGCGTAGTACCTGCCAGTACAGGTACAGAGCCAGATGGCACTAGTGAAGTGCTAGGAGTAATCTATGGCGAGAAGTGAGACTCGCGGTAGAGATAGAAGGGGCGAAACGACTCTCAGAGCAATAGGAGTTGTAAATTGCGAGAGTTGAGCCATGATGCTTATGAGAACACCTGAGTGGCACGAAAATTTCGGATGTCATTCCGGTAGATCGAACAGTGAAAGTAGCATCACTGTTGAGAGAACGGTCGATTAGTGGCCAAGTCTGAGCACGTGGGCCTAGTAGTACCTCAAGGTGAGGTAGGCGGTTGTGCTCGTGCGGCCGGTATGCATAGGCAAGATTGCCTAATGCTGGACTTCGTGTGGAACATTGTAGAGGCGTAGAGCGCTCGAGTGTAGAGACCCGTAGAGTGCGGATGTGGATTCAGCCGAGAGAGTGTATTGGCAGTAGCACTTGAGCATTGCTAGGTGCGAAGCGTGCCATGGATCACTCGTGGGACTGGTGACTCGCACTAGGTGCATAGGAGCCGATATTGGTTGGCGTTGACTCCGGAGAGTATGTCCGTGTAGGACGACGACGACGCAGTGGGTAGTGTTTCGGGAAACGACTCCGTGCTGGACTGCATTTGTGGAACTGTGGAGGCCTGGGCGCTTTGGCAGGCGCAGTCAGCTGTGAGTGAAGCGCCGATACCTACGGGTAAAGGCAGAGTCTGGTCAGGAACGGTAGTCGAGTTTAGGCCCGGAGCGTAGCAATGCCACGTAATAAGATTGTGTGACCGAATTAACAACCGAGTATTGTTAGTGACCCCAAAACCTCGAGGCACTTGACGTGGTTTGGTCTTAGTTGCCCTCGATTGGAGTGTGTGCGAATTCCCAGAGAATTTGCGCCGACATGATTGGTCTGCTATTTGCGAAGCCTGAGATACGCTGCGTATGAGATCAAGGTTATAGTGATTTGGTCTACTGCCCTACTGTAGGCTTGGTGGCCTTTGTCCAACCTGTGGAGACCAAAGAAGCGATCTTGGTAGATTACCTTATCAAAGTAATTTTGCTTGGATTCACGAAACGAAGCGCTCGCGTGGATGCTCGTGCGCAAAGTAGTTCGATGTTGACCGTACGCGCATATGGGTATCAGAAGATGAACGTGGCTCTTGGTGAGACCTTGTGCGAGTAGTAAGCCACGTGGACTCGTGATATATATGGGGATGTGCTAAGTATCACGGCATCCTCACACTTAACTACGTTTAGTGGTCAGTGCCAAATTAAGAGCACTCCCGACGATGATGCTATCGGGTGAATATTGCTTCTAACAATGTTCGGTGACAATTGGGAATGTATTTCCCAAAAGGGAAGGCCCAGTGCAAAGAAGAGTATCTTTGTGTAAACGATAGCCGAGTGGTGTTTGGAGCGCGTGAGCTGTCGAGTACGACTTCGCGCTGCTATTATGACTTGCAAACTCGCTGAGCACTTTTGTATCAACACTTTGCAAATAGTGTAGGATAATACCCACAGGTCCTCCAATATCGAGAGACTCGCTTGCTGGAACCGACGTATAGTGTGAAGCCCTTTGGAGGTGGGAGAATGAAGTTAAGTGACCTCACAATTGCTCATGGAGCTAATTGAGCGTGATTTGAATTTCGCTGACGAAATTCATTTAAGGGGTGGAGAATGTAACATACAGATTTTGGTATAAAATAAAAATAAAATAAAATAGTGTGAGTAATATTTATTGATTGTAGGAATTAAACATAAGTCAGAAATATTTGCTGAAATCCGAAAATGAAATAGAAATCTAGTAATTTCTGTTGAAACGACAGATAAATTAGCAAGAAAATGCACAGTCTCAGAAAATTATGAAAATTGGTGAATAAGTCAGAAAATATTTGTATATGAGCCTAATTTAAAGTTTCATATTTTTCTGACAACCGTAGAGTGAGAAATAAAACGCGACAGCTATCTGTAAAGGATTACAGTTCGTACACGTTTTCAAAGTGACCAGAACGGGTCGAACTGAAACAAAATATATTCTACCTCAGTACACGTAACTGAGCCTGCCGTCAAATTTGAGCTCAAAAAAAATGACATTCAGAAGAGCTCCAACTGTTTGAACTGCAAAAAATTACCTGAAGTGATAGGATTTTGGGGTGTAATGGTATATAAGACAGCATGATGCTTCTTCTTCCTCCTACAGCCGTGCACACGCCCCACACACAGTCGTTGCCGCAACGCACACATGGAGAGAGAAGAGAACTCTCCTTTCTCTGCCTAGAGATGCCTTCATGTCTCTCTAAATATATGCTCGGCTCAATTAATATTCGCGGGGTTAGTGAGAAGATGCGCGAACAAAGCGTTGGAGGCGACGGATTAAGCTTTCGTACGCGCCCCTTGGAGGTGGCGTGTTTTCGTCCGCGGCGTTGCACAATGGAGGTAAGCTTTTTAGAATTTGGCTTAATCCTTATTCTAAAGTGTTCTAATAGCCTCTAATAGCATTCTAAACATGTCTCTCTCCTTATTAATTTGCGTTATATTAGAGAATTTAATTGCATGTTAGGGCTCCGAAATGGGAGTTTTGTAAAATATATGGGTTTGATCTCATTTGAACCCTTCGTAACCAAATTGATAAAGCGTAACAACCGTTGGCGAAGACGCGTTCGGCAATCCCGACTTAGGCCGTTACAAAAGTATTAAAAATGATTTTACGGCCTTTCGGGTCCGCCGGGAGGCGCGAGGCGGACGTTCGTCAAAAATCTGGAAATGGATTTGAGGTTATCCGTGGACGGCATAACCGAAACTATATTTTCGGGGGTGCGAAGCGGAGTCACGATGAGGCGGGACAGTTGCAGACATATCCGGCCGTGCCGACTAACGGGTGCCGCGGGCGGGGCGGGCGGCGAGGGAGCGGCGGCCGGGGGGGGAGGGCGGCGGGGGCCGATCTGCAAGTGTCGAAACAATCGGACTGCGAAATGAGGTGTGTTTAGCTTACACATCGACTAGGTCGCCCTTTATGTCTGAGAAATGAGATTTGATATTGATGCATATTGACATAATATAAAGATGTAAAAAGAATGCATGTTAACATACTAAGAAATGCTAGAATAAATGAATATATTAAATGCTATGAATGGCATAATATACAAAGGGCGTGAAATGTTAACATTATCAAAACATCGTAAAAGGAATGTATATGACATTTGTAGAGATGCTAAATGTAATGCATAATGAATTAAGTGGCTAAAAGAATGCTGCAGATGCTAAGTATGGACCATTATTTTGGATAATGACTCATATTAATGTTGACAAATCAGTGATGCTATGGTATAGTGTGCAATGATGATATAATTAATTACATATTGTGGATTATCTCTAAATGAAAAAACATATCACTTTTTTGTTGATGAAATATTGCCATTTGTCGGAACATAGTGACAATCTACATATATATATATCGAGTGGCAATTAAACCTAGCAAACAACTTGTGTGCGATCATGTATAATTCTGGTGTCATTCATGTATGTTTTAGGATCCTATTATTGTGTAAATGATGAAGATTCGGGACTTGAACATTAGTAAACAAGGGTACAGTGACAAATAGAAGTACATGATGCACAAAAGTGATTGTTAAACATAGTTTAAACCAATATGACAATTGGTCCAAGTTGCATAGAGAGTGCATGATTAAATAGGTAGAGACCTACATCGACATTGGCATTGTGACGAGTGGTCTAATGAACCTCAAATAGCTGAGGATTGGATCGATACTCCACGTTACGTCTTGGCTTGAGGGGAGGTAGCTCCCCCTCGGCGCTGCGCTCCGCGGCAGTTGGTCACTACTGGGCGTCGGTAGAAGTCCCCCCCACGATGGACGTCCCTTCAGGGAGGTCGAGTCCCCTGTTAATTAAGGGGATTTTGGTAGTGAGTTACTTGGGTTATCATGGTTAATCCGGTAAATTGGTCATTAGCCAAATTGAGATGGTACAACCAAGTATGCATATGATATGGATTTGGTATCCTAGTGAGTAGGGATTAGCTGAGGTGTATGTGAGACGTCTCAATGCCCTCGACCTTGGTTCTAAGCTGCGGTACTCGCAGACGGATTGACTCAAGACCGGTCGGTGTAGCCTTGTAAGGTAGATGACAACTTTAATGATTAAAACGGTGATTCACAAGAATCTAAGATAAGAGGAAACTTAGATATGAATGGATGACTACTGTTAACAATAATTGAAAGTAGTGTCTAAAGAACTACTTAAGTTTGTTTGCATAGTTGGCATTACTTGGCATGATTTGCATAAGCATTGCATATATTGCATTTCGTGTACACATGGTTTATTAAGTTGCATAATAAAGATATATATCTATCTGTTTATTGAACTAACTTGCAGTTGCCGTCCCTTGGACGTTATTGGTCGATAGCTTTTTCCTTGGGTGTTGATACCCACTTGGAACCATGGAGTTGGTTCTCACCCCACTGTTTTGGGGTGTTAACAGGTTTCGCCTGTGAGCGCGGGCCGGCGCAGGCGAGGGCGTAGCATTATAGTTAGCGGCCCACCACCGAGACCAAGAGATATGCGGATACCTTCTGAGTCGGCCTTACTTTAGGGATGATCAGAAAATGAAGGAATAAAATTGTATATAATTTGTATAATCTATGTTAAGACCGGATTGTATTTGGAAGATAATAAAAGCTAGTTGTAAGATTTCAAATGAGAATTGTGATGTAAAAATCATGAAACTGAATGAAGAATGAATAAATATAGGATGTGTTTATGTTGTTTGATACTTCCATTAATGCATCTTGATTGAAATGGTCCTGGTTGAACTTCGCACATCATGTATGATTGCTATGCTTGAACGTACAGGAGAGATGCTGTCCCAGTACACGGGGAAACTGTCGTCTCGCACGCCGATCTGTTGGCGGCGCCGCGACCCGGCCAATAGGCGTGGTCCGGCGGCGTGAAATTGAGTGATCAAGACGGAAATGAACGAAGAGCGAATAATTCCTGCCGACGACTCTGAGGAGGACGAGCCGGATGGACACTTTTGTTCCGCGAGAGGTATTGCTAGGAAAAGGATACATGGAAAGGCAAGGAAAAGAACCCTGGAATAAGGCAAAGGAAAGCGGCTGAGCCGTCCGGTCGCCGCAACGTCTTGAAGGTGTTGAAATCTCGAGAACCAGGTTCTGAGCTCACCCACGTCACAGTCTACAGAGTTTACCATCTGCGCGGTCAAAATGACTCAGTCGAAACATTTCCCTGCATTTGGTGAGCGAGATGTTGGGTGCCAGTATCATTAGCTGTGTGCCGAGCTTTCAGAATTTATTTGAACAGCGGAAAATCCTTCATCAGATTTGTGATTCCCAATGCAAACACGGTTTTGTTTGGAGTTGATCAGAAATTATAGTGAAGGTCAGGTCACCTAATGTGACTCCGCACGGTCGGCCCTACGTATTTAAAGACTTCCGTACGTGGTGTTGAGTTATCCATCACTCCGATACATACTACGGTGCTAGGTATCGAAGTCTAAGATGACGAGTGAGTATCTACAAGCTGGGATTCGACGCACTTCGCGATTGATATCGTTGTAGTGAACACTATTGCATGCCGGGGTAAACTGAGTCAAATCGCAATTATGTTATTCCAAGATTTCAAATATGAGTACCGTTTTCTTAACCTTCGTGGTTTGCTACAACATTCTGCCTCTCGCAAACACGAAGATTCTGAGGTGGGATCGTATTCTGTATATGTATCTCTTGGGAAGGCCAGATATTGTGAGTGCAAAAAATATTAACATGAATATTCCGTTTCTGATCTGGCGGAGGATGGCAAAAGACATCAAAACTTCTGGACAAAATGAAAGGCTGCCATTTCCATTGATAATCATGAGGATTCTGCGACTTCGTGATGTGGATTTCCGGTGTACATCTTATGAGCATAGTTTGGGTCGTATAAATGAACGGACATTTGTGAAGTCCTCGGTGCAGCTTCGTACACCGTCTCAGCGTGCTTCTTCCCCTCATGCTGCTCCACCTCCTGCTACTGCTACTTCTTCAGGTCCTTCTATGGACATTTCCGAGGAAGATATCTCCGTTTCCTCTGTGTATCGTGAGCAACAACGTCTATCTGAGGAGCTTCAGAAATTGTCTACGGAGCAAGCTGCGATTCGGAAGGATGTGAGCAAGATGAAGTGCTTATTGAATATGATTTTTGACAAGTTAGGATGTTGCCGAGCAGATTTACCTCTAGGGGATGCTTCCGATTAGGAGTTACCAGGTTCCTTCTTTTATCATTTTGGCGCTTTCTGACAAAAAGGGAGAGATGGAGATGGTGGTGGTTCTTGATGGTCTTGATGATGATGACGCATGCATTTTGCTTAGATGATGCATATGGTGGTGGTTCTTGATGGTCTTGATGATGATGACGCATGCATTTTGCTTAGATGATGCATTTAGCTTAGCTTTGCTTAGTTATTTTAGTCTTGATGATGATGACGCATGCATTTTGCTTAGATGATGCATTCAGCTTAGCTTTGCTTTTTAGTTGTGTAAATTTGACTTGTGCTTGACTATGAACTTTGACTTGCTGAACTATGACTTGTTACTTTATGATAAGTTTACTTGAATCTTCATTATGTTTTAAGAATGTTTTTGCAGGAATAATTCAAGACTTCAAGACTCTATGTCTAAGTCATAGAGTTTGTATTAAGGTTGGAAAAGTGTAAATTTCGTTTATTGGATTGATCATGCAGGAGATTATCGTTTGGTGATTGCGATGATCTTCTTTTTATTATTTATTAGTTGTGTACGAACTTTGTAATATATTTTGTCACGAAATCGCCAAAGGGGGAGATTGTTAAGGATTTTATAGGTTGGCGGATTTCGTAATGTTGAATGGAGTCTTGAAGAGTTGATTGCAGAAGATTGAAGAAAAGATCTAAATTGAAGGAAAAAGACTCACTCGTAAAGTTCGGCACCTAAGGTATGAAGAAAAGATCATTTGTGATGAAGATATTTGATTAGAATAAGTTCAGAAGGCTTAGATTGCTTTAAAAATACTTTACTGAACTTTTCTGTGTTCAGGGACCGGTCCCTGAGGTCAAGAGACCGGTTCCCCTAAGGTCCTCACTGCGTGAGCTTTGATGCAACCGGTCCCCTGAGATGAGAGACCGGTTCCCGAACCTTGGTATTTCTGTCGCGCAGCGAGGGACCGGTCTCAAGCTTGAGAGACCGGTTCCCGAACGTTGTGATTTTGGTCACGCAGTGAGGGACCGGTTCCTCACTTGAGAGACCGGTCTCTCACAGACCGGTCTCCTCGAGAAGACCGGTCTCTGAGGACGACACAGGTTTTTAAAAAGGACTTTTTGCAATCCTAGTCTACTTCTAAGTCTTCTAAACATATAAATAAGCTATGTGGGTCATCTAAAAGTTTAAGGCTTTGAATATTTACTGATTCTAAACCCTAGAAACTTTTTTTTTTCCGTTTCAATGCTTTGATTCACATAACGAGTTTCTAACAATCAACAATCGGCTTGATTCTTCGTTTTTACTCGATAACTCATACGAGAATCAAGTAGATTTTTGATTAAAGGTGAACCCTCATAGCTTATGGTATTCAAAGGTTAAATCATCACAAATCTTCGATTCTACAAGCTCCGGAAGGAGGTTCGACGCGTGGATCTCGCGTGAAGCCGAGGATTCGGTGGACGCTTCGAGGAATTGAGGCGTTAATGCTGCGAGGAGTTGCAGCAAGGTCGATTGGTGGATTCCTATCGATCGAGGACCGGCGAAGATCACCATCAACAAGAAATCGGTAAATTGAGTCGTGTATTTTTGTCAAAATCACTTGTACTCAAGTTTTCTTAGTGGATTTTCTTCACGTGATCGGTCCCGTGGGTTTTTCACTCCGAATTGGAGTTTTTCCACGTTAAATTTTCGGTGTGCTATTTTATTTTTCGCTACTTTGTTTTATTTGCATCGAGATTTTCGAGTTTACAGTATCTACACCTATTCACCCCCCTCTAGGTGTTACTTACCTTTTAGAACCTCGGGATCCATATCTTTCACTGGGGAGACTCTGTCCGTATACAAAGGAATCCCCGGTCTGTTCGGCGGTCTGTCGGCGGCGCCGCGACCCGGTCCAAATAGGCGGTTGGTCGCGGGGCGTGACAGATAAGATGGTATCAGAGCATAAAATAGAAAATGGAAAAAAATGGTTTAGACAGACCTAGGAGACCCTAGGATAGTGAAACCATAGGAGAATAAGGCTCGTGAGAGACGAGGACTTGTGATTCGTGGCGAAAGGATTATGGATTGGGTTGTGTCATAACCTCTAAGACGGATATTAGAGGTAGATTCAAGATATGGTTTATTCTTGACCAAGTGTGTTTATGTTGGGCGCGCACAACATAAAGCCGAGTGACGAGAATAGACGTCCTTGTTTGACTTTCGCCTGATTGGCTTTTGAGCCGGTGCTAGTGGTCTCGTGTTCGACCCAGAGGGTCGAGGACTAATTGAGTTGTCCTATTTCAGGAAACGATGGCACCGCGTAGACGACCTTCATCCAGATCGGCGCAGGAGGGGACAAGTGGCGTCCTGAGCAAATCGACGGCAGCGGAGACTCGGAGCTTCGCGATCAGTTGGCCACACTCATTGGAGTGATGCGGCAACAAGCTGATGTGGTGCAGCGGCAGCAGGAGGCTGCTATGCGCCAAGAGGAGCGAATGGAACGACTCCAAGAGACTGTGGACCGGCTGGTGGCAGCACCAGCTGCGGCTGGTCGAGGACAGCCGGGAGTTGCGGCGGAGCTGTTTCCGTCGGGGTCGGGCGATCCGACTCCTGTTGGCCCAGAGGTTGCGGCGGAGAGGGAGCGAGCTTTAGCGGCCCTCATGACTTTCAAGAAGTTTGATCCGCCTACCTTTGATGGTGAAGATGCAGATCCGTGGGTCGTTGAGATGTGGATCGATTCCATGGAAACACTCTTCGAGGATCTGTACACGCTGGAGCGAGACAAAGTGAACCTAGCCGCGCATTACCTGAAACAATCGGCGAAGGTGTGGTGGAAAGGCGTCAAGCGAGATCGACTGCCTAGTCTCCCTCCTATGACTTGGGAAGAGTTTCGGGGAATGTTGTTCTCTGCTTATTTCCCCGATAGCGAGAAGCGGAAACTTCAGGAGAGGTTTCTTAAGCTGCGGCAAGGAAGTCGCACGGTCAGGCAATACGAGCGAGAATTTTCCCGTATTGTGCATTGTGTTCCAAACGTGGTGCGGGATGACAAGGACAAGGCCGACTGCTTTGTGCGTGGACTTCGGCCAGACCTGTACCAGACGGTGCTTGTGCTAAAGTTGCAGACTTTTGCTGAAGTCCTGGATCGGGCCTTGTGGATAGAACAAGGCAATGCATTCCTGCGGGAGAAGCGTGAGGAACACTACAAGGAAAAAGGGAAAGGACGGCCAGTGAGCGGACACGATGGTCAATCAAGTTGCCAACAGACCTCAGTGAGGACGCGCTCTCGATCTAGAGCTCCGGGGACGTATCATATTCGGTCCTCGGCGAGATGTGCAATTTGTGGAGGCCCTCATTTTCCACAGCAATGTGAACAGCGAGAGGGCAAGTGCTTCAAGTGTGGGCTGCCGGGCCATGTGCGGGACGAGTGTCCACAAGGTGGTAACCGGGCCTTGACACTGGCGACGGCCCATTCCTCCTTGGGACAGCCGGCGGGTGTGCCACCTGCGGCATGGTCGGGGGAGCGGCCGTTGAGAGTGATGCAACCAGAGGGTCGAGGACTAATTGAGTTGTCCTATTTCAGGAAACGATGGCACCGCGTAGACGACCTTCATCCAGATCGGCGCAGGAGGGGACAAGTGGCGTCCTGAGCAAATCGACGGCAGCGGAGACTCGGAGCTTCGCGATCAGTTGGCCACACTCATTGGAGTGATGCGGCAACAAGCTGATGTGGTGCAGCGGCAGTAGGAGGCTGCTATGCGCCAAGAGGAGCGAATGGAACGACTCCAAGAGACTGTGGACCGGCTCGTGGCAGCACCAGCTGCGGCTGGTCGAGGACAGCCGGGAGTTGCGGCGGGGCTGTTTCCGTCGGGATCGGGCGATCCGACTCCTGTTGGCCCAGAGGTTGCGGCGGAGAGGGAGCGAGCTTTGGCTGCCCTCATAACTTTCAAGAAGTTTGATCCGCCTACCTTTGATGGTGAAGATGCAGATCCGTGGGTCGTTGAGATGTGGATCGATTCCATAGAAACACTCTTGAGGATCTGTACACGCTGGAGCGAGACAAAGTGAACCTAGCCACGCATTACCTGAAACAATCGGCGAAGGTGTGATGGAAAGGCGTCAAGCGAGATCGACCGCCTAGTCTCCCTCCTGTGTCATGGGAAGAGTTTCGGGGAATGTTGTTCTCGACATATTTCCCCGATAGCGAGAAGCGGAAACTTCAGGAGAGGTTTCTTAAGCTGAAGCAAGGAAGTCGCACGGTCAGGCAATACGAGCAGGAATTTTTCCGTATTGTGCATTGTGTCCCGAACGTGGTGCGGGATGACAAGGACAAGGCCGACTACTTTGTGCGTGGACTTCGGCTAGACCTGTATCAGACGGTGCTTGTGCTTAAGTTGCAGACTTTTGCTGAAGTCCTGGATCGGGCCTTGTGGATAGAACAAGGCAATGCTTTCCTGCGGGAGAAGCGTGAGGAACACTACAGGGAAAAAGGGAAAGAACGGCCAGTGAGTGGACACGATGGTCAGTCAAGTTCCGAACAGACCTCAGTGAGGACGCGCTCTCGATCTAGAGCTCCGGGGACGTATCACATTCGGTCCTCGGCGAGATGTGCAATTTGTGGAGGCCCTCATTTTCCACAGCAATGTGAACAGCGAGAGGGCAAGTGCTTCAAGTGTGGGCTGCCGGGCCATGTGCGGGACGAGTGTCCACAGGGTGATAACTGGGCCTTGACACTGGCGACGGCCCATTCCTCTTTGGGACAGCCGGCGGGTGTGCCACCTGCGGCATAGTCGGGGGAACAGCCGTTGAGAATGATGCAACCAGAGGGTTCGCGACGGGCGCCAGGTGGCCATGGATAAGCGACCCGAGCTGTTGTGCCTGCCGTTGCTGACTACGTCGTGGCAGGTATGAGTTAATTGAGCAATCATATTTTGCATAGCCTCAAGTTGGTGTATAGCATGCTTTCAGCATTAGTCAGTTGCTACTACTATTACATTGCATAGTAGGGACCGAGAGGTCGGGTAAGTAGGCACCCAAGCATGCTAACAGGTTGAGAGCCGATGGTACTAGCAAATGGCTAGTGGTGATGTTGGACAGGAAACGAGGCTCTTAATGGAAACCGAGTGGTGAAAAGACTCTCAAAACGATGAGTTAGAAATTTCGAGAGTCGGGCCTTGATGTTTGGGAACGCCCGAATATCCCAAAGGTATTTCGAATGCGGATTCGGTAGATCGAACGGTGGAGGTGAACCACTGTCGCGAAATTGGTCGGATAGTGCCGAGTTTGGCCTGTGGGCCTAATAGTATCTCGAGTTGAGGTGGACGAGTTGTGCCCGAGTGGCAGGTGTGCATAGGCTAAATTGCCTGATGCCAGGCTTCGTGTAAGACGCTGTAGAGGTATAAAGCGCTCGAGTATAGATACTCGTAAAGTGCGGTTTCGATTCAGCCGGTCGAGTGAATTGGCAGTAGCACTTCAGCTGGGCTAAGTGTGAAGCGGGCCATGGATCACTCGTAAGGGCTGGTGGCTCGCACTAGGTGCTTAGGAGCCAATAGAGTGTGTAGCTCTGTAGAGCAGGTCGTGTAGGACGACGACGGCGGGTAGTGCTTGGGGACGACCCGTGCCTGTACCATTTGTGGACTGTGGAGCCTGGGCCCATTGGGCAGGCGCAGTCAGCTGTGAGAGACAGCGGCCCGATACCTATAGGTAGGGCGGAGAGTTTTGGTCAGGACGGTAGTCCGAGCTTAGACCCGAATACGTGGAACGTCACGTGTTAGAGTGCAAGACTGATGATGCACCGAGTGTGTAGTGACCCAACCCAAGGATTAGATGTGGATTGGGATCTTGATAGCTCCTGGTTGGAGTGTGTGCGAGTTCTCCAATGAGAATGTCGCCCAATGATGATTGGGTCTACGCTTGCGAGCGAGAGACGCTAGGCGTCGTTGAGACGAGTTTAGTCGGTAGGTCTACGTAGGGTGGGTGACTGTTGGTCCACCCGTAGAGACTGATGGTCGGTGCGACCGATGACCCCGTGAATAAGCTTAAGCTCGAGTTGCGAATGAAAGGTTCGTGCAAATTCACAGCCGGAGTAGAGTGGCGTTGATCGTGGCTTATGGTATTGAAGAATAAAGAGAAACCGAAGTGCTCTTATAAGGCCTCGAGTTAATGAAAGCCATGTGAGAATCGGAGTTTGTACGCTCAAGTTAGTGGAAACAAGTGGATGATGCTCTCAGGGGAGTTGAGGTTGAGACGTGCCGAAGTGTGCCATCTCGTGATAGGGCAAAGATTCGATTGAGATTGAAGCACTCGCGAATGGCCGATGCACCAATGATATGGTTGTATGCAATGCCGGTGGTCGGAATCGGAGTGGGAAGGTATGATGGTACCCTCAGTAACTCGATAAATCGAGTGGAGTTGTGGTTTGAATTTCGCGGACGAAATTCTTTTAAGGTGGGGAGAATGTAACCCCTGAGGTTTCGGAAGAAATTATCGAACTTTAGCCAAATCGACTAAAGTATGCGAAGAAGATGGATGGACAAGTCCCAATTAACATTCCAACACGGTTGGAAGGGCTAAAAGTAAGCTCAAAAAGAGTTGGGAGGGTTTTGGCATCGAACGGCGCGAAGTAAAGTGGAATCGAAGCCAAAAATGACTTTCTGGATGTCTTGTACCGGTACAAGCCCAATGGTTGTACCGGTACAACCAGCGAAGTACTCGGCTTGGAGCTACCAGGCCTTGTACCGGTACAAGGGGTCTTGTACCGGTACAAGCCCTGCGTAACCGAGAGAGCCAGCTCTCGGGTTGGGCTGTCTTCCAGGCCTTGTATCGGTACAAGAAACCGTGTACCGGTACAAGGAGCCTGAACAGCATAGAATTGATCTGTTGCAAATATGAATATTTGGGGGGTCTTTTGGCAATTATTACAATATGTTATAACCTCAGCTCTCTCTCTCTCTCCCTCTCGTGTCTCTCTCTCCCCCTCTCGACCGTGGACAGCAAAGAGAAGAGAAGAGAAGAAAGAAAGAGAAGAAAGAGAAGAGGAAAGGAATAGAGAAGGAGAAGAGGAAGAAAAAGATGGAGAAGATGAAGCTCATCCTCATCTTCATCTTCCTCATGCATGGAGTAACCTAGAGAGGTAAGTCTTTTGTCTCCTCTCATAGTTGGATTAGGGTTAGGGTTTGGTTTTTAAACCGTAAAACCTAGAGTTTTGAAGCTTCTAACATGTTTAGAGCCATGTAGAGATCAAGAACACATGAAATCCATGTTGTTCTTCATGAGGCTCTATTGGTGGATTTCTAGGGTTTGTTCTAAACACCCTAGAAATGATTCGAATGCTCCTAGTTGAGCTCCTAGATGATAAACAAGCTCTCTTTTGCTTGTTCTAAAGATCAAATCCGGGGTATTGAGCAAATGGCACATTAGGGCATCCCAAAGAGGGGTTTTGCTCATGTGGGGTTTTGATCTATTTTGACCGCTTAGAAACCTAATTGGGGACCTAACGAACGCGTTGAAACACTCGGTTCGACAATCCGACGAGTGTACGCGAAGTTATTGACGAAACAGTCGGTTTTGGTACAGATAGCCGCAGCACGCGAAATAAAAGCCTAAAAATCGTGAGATCGGAACCGGAGCATCTTGGAGTCAAGGAATAAACTCCGGAAAAGACGGATCGCGGTTCGGAGGTCGTTCGCTAAGTCGCGCAAGAGTTCGGGCCCAAACGGGTGCCGAGTGCCGCGGGAGGCCGATTGCAAGTGTCGACAAGCAATCGGAACGCGAGTTAAGGTGGGTTGTGCTTACCGAAGCGACTAGGTCGCCCTTTATGTCTTAGCAATGTAATCTCATGTTGATGCATGTGCATGTAGACAAGACTAAATGGTGCATTAATAAATATGCATAGAGTAAATGCAAGTAAAGTAAAGAATGCATGATGAGCATGATAAATAAATAATGCAAGCAAGTAATTGGAATGCATGATGATAATAATGCATAGTGTAAATGCATGTTAAATAATGATGCATAGAGCCATGCTAGTAAATGTTAAGTAGAGAGCATGATTAATATAAGATGCAAATGCTAAATGGAAAGCATGCTAAGTAATTAATGCTAGTTGATGTAAAGAATGCATGTACTAATTATGCATAGATGGAAATGCTAAGTAGAGAGCATAATGAGCATAGCATGTATATAATGCTAGTTAAAGTAGAGAATGCAAAGTAGCATCATGAGAGCTAAGTAAGTGACATGATAACTCTAGTGTAAATAGAGTTGATTGGACAACTAGGTTGTCAGATAGATCGAGTGGCATCTAACCTAGTGTTAAAGAACATAGGTTGATTAGTAAACCTAGAGTCGAACAATCTAGGTGTGTGGCATTTGACCTAGTGTTAGTAAACCTAGGTTGAACTAGTAAACCTAGAAGTGGACATCTAGGCGAAGATGACAAGAACCTAGCAAGTGTATCTAGGTTAAGTGATGTGGACATAGAACCTAGAGTATTGGAACCTAGGTTGATGAGTATAGTGGTATAGCCACTAGGATGAGCTAGGTCGACAGTATAGGGTTGGCTATGAACCCTCGACCTGTGGTAAGTGGATTCCGGAATCCCAGGACTTATGATGTCCCTGGTACAGGCTAGGGCGTTCGTGCGACGACTTCGCCGCCGAGCTTGGTACCGTGGGTAGATTGGGGGCGATCATATGGAGATCACCGCCCGGGGCTTGAACCATTGTCGTGGCGTTTGTGCGACGATTTCGCCGCCGGATGGTTAAGCCATTTGAGGATCAGACCGCCAGAGTAGACTGAATCCATGCTGGGTAAGTACGATGCGGGTGCCTCCAGGTGACTGAGTCTGACATGATCGTTGTTGGGTGTGGTGCGACCCGTTCGCCGCCAGACGGTATGTCATGTCTCGAGCTCACGCTGGGTATGTGCAACGCGATCGCCACCGATGGTCAAGTCTTGTGACTCGAGCCGTGTTCAGCGTGTGCGACGATTTCGCCGCTAGGAGGCTGAGTCAGAGAGAGTGCGGTAGGCTGTTGAGCAGCCAGTGCGCGGACTATCCGCAGATGATTGACTCGAAGCCGAGTCGGGTGGTTAGCTATGATAGGGTAGAGGAACCCTTATGAGCCAGAGATAGAGGCTTGAGCTAAGGTAATAGAAACCTTAGAAGCTAGTGGTTGGTGTTGTGATCCTAAGGTAATAGAAACCTTAGAGTAAAGTTATGAGCTAAAGTAGCCAAGTAAAAGTAGAATTCATATGATCTACTAGTTGTTGCATGGTTTTCATATCGCATATCGTGAGGCATGGCATGTATTTCAATTGAATATATATATCTGTTGTATATTGTTGAACTAACATGTTGCAGTGCCTCCTCGGACCTATCGGTCGAGCTTTTCCCTTGGGTGGCCGTACCCACTGGGAACCATGGAGTTGGTTCTCACCCCACGTTGTTTTGGGATTTTCAGGTCGTTCGTGTGCGGCGCGGCGGCGCGAGGCGAGGGCGTAGCTCAGTAGATAGCGCCCCACCACAGAGACCGAGGTAGCAGTACCCTGAGACAGTCTAGCTTAGGGGTCTAGAAGACAAGAAAAGAAAGTGTATCAAACTTGTAAACTCTGATGTAATAGTGAGATTGTAATTGGAAGTAAAAATGTAAAACGTGGTTGTGAAATGAATGCTTGTAATAGCAAGTAGATTATATATTTGATACTTTCTTATGCAATCTGGATTGATATCCGTCCCTAATTGGAACATTTGTTGATTGTTTGGATTGCAACGCCTTGGACGTACTGGGGAGACTCTGTCCGCGTACAAAGGAATCCCCGGTCTGTTCGGCGGTCTGTCGGCGGCGCCGCGACCCGGTCCAAATAGGCGGTTGGTCGCAGGGCGTGACAGCAGCACAGATGGTTGGAGCTGCTCAAGAATTATGACTTGACTATTCTTTATCACCCAGGCAAGACTAACGTGGTGGCGGATGCACTAAGTCGAAAATCGACGGAAAACTTAGCGATGCATGTTGTTGCTCAACTGCAGTTGATCGAGCAGATGAAGCGGTTGGAGTTGGAGGTGGTGACTCCTGACAGGCCCTTGAGGTTGATGACCTTGGTAGTGCAACCTACATTGTTCGATAGAATTAAAGAAAAGCAAGTTTCCGATGTAAAATTGCAAAAGATTAGAGATAAAATGGTCAATGGTTGCACCGGCGATTTCCTTGTGGATGATCAAGGGTTGATGCGTTTTCGCGAAAGGTTATGTGTACCGGCTGATTCGGGAATTAAGAAAGATATTCTTCAAGAAGCACACCAGGCACCCTATGCTATACATCCGGGAGGCATCAAGATGTACAAGGACTTAAAGTTGCTCTACTGGTGGCCCGGGATGAAAAAGGATGTTGGCGAGTTTGTAGCTCGTTGTCTAACTTGCCAACAAGTAAAGGCAGAGCACCGATTGCCTGCGGAAAAACTTCAGAGTTTGCCGATTCCTGTGTGGAAGTGGGAGAAGATCACCATGGATTTTGTGATAGGATTGCCTCGCTCTCAGGCCGGGCATGATACTATTTGGGTAATGGTGGATAGGTTGACGAAGTCGGCGCACTTCATACCTGTTCATACGACTTGGACTGGAGAGAAGCTCGCACAAGTGTACCTTGACGAGATTGTGCGGCTTCACGGAGTGCCTACCTCGATTGTATCTGATCGAGACACCCAATTTGTGTCTCACTTTTGGAGGAGTCTGCAGGACGCCTTAGGTACTCGATTCGATTTCAGCACTCCTTTCCACCCTCAGAGTGATGGACAGTCGGAGCGCACTATTCAGACTTTAGAGGATATGCTCCGAGCTTCTGTGATAGACTTTCAGGGAGAATGGTCGCAGCATCTTCCGATGGCAGAGTTTGCTTATAACAACAGTTATCAAGCAAGCATCAAGATGGCACCATTCGAGGCACTTAATGGACGGAAGTGTAGATCGCTACTTCATTGGAGTGAAGTTGGCGAGAGATTGGCTTTAGGCCCTGATGTGCTCCAGGAAGCTGAGGATAAGGTTCGTGTTGCTCGGGAGCGACTTTTGACGGCACAGAGTAGACAGAGGAGCTACGCCGATCGACGATGGCGAGACTTGAAGTTCCAAGTTGGAGACCATATTTTCTTGAAGGTCTCACCGACTAGAGGGATCAGGAGATTCGGGATTTGGGATAAGTTGAGCCCCCGATTTATTAGACCGTATGAGATTTTGGAACGTATAGGTCCGGTAGCGTATCGACTTGCTCTACCATCGAACCTATCGGGCGTACACAACGTCTTGCATGTTTCGGTCCTTCGAAAGTACATCTTCGACCCGGCTCATGTTTTGGATGCTATACCTTTAGAGCTGAGGGATGATTTGAGTTTTAAGGAGCAACCCGTGAGGATCTTAGCTTGCGAGGTGCGAAAGCTGCGGAATCAGGATATTCCGTATGTGAAGTGTCACGCCCCCGACTGCACTACCCGAAAACGGTACCAATTTGGTCCATTTCGAGGACGGCGGGCGTGATGCCGAACGGACAGAGTCCCCCCTGTCCGCCCAAGGCTAACCAACCAGATTGTGTACAACAAGTCCCCAGGAATACAACTTGAATTCATACACAATCAAGCAACGATAAACGAGAGCACAAACAGTGCTATTTATCAATAAAAGCAAGCGATACAAGTAAGAAGCATACAAGTATACAAAAGAGAGAAACTTAACTATTTGAGACATAATTGAACATTTAACCTCTTTCGATATCATTTAAACTTTAATCATTTAATACAACTTGCATTTTCTTCCCAATGTAAATACATCATATACTCTCCAAAACCTCACCCTATACAACATCTACTCTCAAAATATAAGAACATGGTGGAACTAATGCAAGTAGGAAAGTAATCTATCAACTGATACTGCTAGGGCGCTAAGCCCTTACCGCGATCCTCCCGCTCGGTCGGGACGCTCGAACTAGCACCTGCAACAAGGGTGTGAGAACTACGAATAGTTCCCAGTGGGTTCGGCCGCCGACTCCGCCGATCTACCCACTAGGTCTTAAGCAGGCATAAGAGATAATAATGTGCAATATATCATAAAACGAACTAAACTGAAAAGCAGATGTAAACATGGTATATTCTAAGCTATGCCTGAATCTGATAATCATGGATCATGAATATAATAAAACTTCTGGGAATACAACTATGAAACAACAACAACTATGAACAGCTACCATTGAACACAGTAATGATATGACTCAATATTAACCAAATACTCAAGGTAGAACGTGTTCACAAGCATAACTCACATTTAAATCTCATAGAAAAGTTCTCACTGAATCTACTCCCCGAGACCGCCTGCGGACAGACACCACCGCAAACAGCACACTCGTGACTGCCTCTAGTGACCAACCTCCGGAGTCAAGCTTTTGAAGCGACCCCTCCAAGCAACAGACTATTGACAACTATCCAACCACAACACAAGCAACTACCTCTAAGGTAATCTCATTATGAAATCAAGAATATACCTTATACCCAATCTCATAAGTGTTCTCAACTACACTAAATCCTCAGTCAAGTCATCACAACCATATGCCACTCATCATAGTTCTCTAACTAGATTGCACTCGTCATTTAGACTTATCATCAACACTAGTTACATCATACTATTTTTTAAGCAATATAAGCATTAATCATCATCATATAGGCTAATCTTTTTATCAAGTAATCATCCATGCATACAGACATGAAACCAACGCAAGCAAGATATATTGAGCTACTATGCAGCAAATATCAGCAATAACTCTTATCTCATAGCCCATAAGATATGCAATACAAAATAATCGAATATTCAAACTTAGACCATAAAGTAGCTCCGATATGCTATCGGATGGTCCACACCCACCTTTGTGGGAGTATCGTAGAGCTACTAAATCCCGTCGCGGTCCCACGTGCCCGCTTCAACACCGGGTCAAAAACACAAACCCTAGACCACTCATAATCGCGATATCTCCACACTCGCTCGACGATCAACTAACCGTCTTCGCCACAGCGTTATAAAGCATAAAAATAGTTCAACCATCAGATAAAGAGATCAATCCTCATACTTCAATAAAATTCAAAATCAAGCCCTAGGTTTAGCACCCATGGGAAGTAATGGTTTCTAGCTTCATTGTGAGCTAAATCCATGATCTCTAAGCTCATTAGGTTCTATTTGAACCATTAAAATCAACAAAAACCTCCCAAAACCCAAGATTCACAAGTTGGGGTTGAGGCTTACCTCTAGGGTTTGCTCCAAAGCAAGCCCTAGCTTGAGAATGAGGAGGGAGAGAGCTTCACTTTCCTCTCCTTGATCTTCTCCTTCCTTTCCTTCTTCTTCTCTTTCTTTCTTTCCTTCTTTTCTTCCTTTCCTTTTTCTACGGTTAGAGAGAGAGAGAGCAATGTGAGAGAGAGAGAGAGAGAGCTAAGTGTGAGAAGGAGTGGCTGAGAAAGGGGGGATATAGCCCTCTATTGTAACAAAATCCCAAAAGCCCCCTCAAAAATCTAATTTTTCCAACTTGACCTGCAGTTTCGGGTCCCTTGTACCGGTACACGATTTCTTGTACCGGTACAAGGCCTGGCAGACAGCCCAACCCGAGGCTCGGTTTCTCGGTTGCGCAGTGCTTGTACCGGTACAACCTCCCCATGTTCCGGTACAAGGCCTGGCAGTACCCCAAACCGAGAGCTGCGATGGTTGTACCGGTACAACCATCACTCTTGTACCGGTACAACAGCTCAAGAATGTTGTTTTCGCTTTGTTTCGGCTCCATTTCACGCCGATCGATGTCAAAACCATTCCAACACCTTTAGTGTAACATACCAGATTTTGGTATAAAAATAAAAATAAATAAAAATAATGTGAGAAACTATTTCTATTGGATTTGTAGAAGTAAAACATGAGTCAGAAGTGACTTATGTTGAAATAGGAATGAAAACAGAAAATCTAGAATTTTCTGTTGGAAACGGGACAGATAAATTAGCAGAAAATGCACAGTCTCAGAAAATTATGAAAATTGGCAG
>NW_017891269.1:0-8436 GCF_001540865.1 Ananas comosus
GTATTATTTCGATCATGAGGCACAGAGCTAGAGCTTTACGCATCACAGGTGCATTCGCATTCATTCATAGATGCATCATTCGCTTAGGGACCATGCTCAAGTATTGTGCACCATTATGGACTATTGGAACGGTATAATCTATCAACATACCTTCATGTCACGAGGAATGTGTAGCAGTTGCCCAGTGCCAGATAGGTGATCTGCGTCAGGCCGATTGACTGTTATTGCTAAAGCGAATGTGGGCTTCGACGTGATCTTAGGGACCAACTGGCTCTCCAGTATTATCCGTTGATAGATTGTGAAAGTATAGGTATACACGTTCTGCGAACCTGATCGAGGAGGAGCTAGTGTACAGGCGGCTAAAATCTAGCTTAACAATCGCTGACCCGTGTCGGCGGCACGGGCGAGAAAATGATAAAAGGTGGTTGTGTGGCTACTTGGGCCGACAATGGTGGATACCCAAAAAGAGCTACCCGGATTTGGAGGCATTCTGGTGCGTGTGACAACATTACCGGAGACTCATCCCGAGTACCAACGGATCCACAGAACCGACAACGGGAGATCGAGTTTTATATTGACTTTGGTCCCGGGGCGGCGCCAATCTCGAAAGGGCCGCCTGTATAGAATGGCACCTGGCGAGCATAAAAGAGCTTAAGGACAATATGCAGGACTTTCCGACAAAGGCTTTTGTGAGGCGAGTGTTGTCGCTTGGAAGTCCAGGCTGTTTCCGTTAAGAAGAAGGATGGCACACTTCGATCTTCGCTCGGATTACCGCGATTGAACAGTGTCACAGTAGAAAAGTACCCGTTGCCGAGGAATGATGACTTATTCGACCAGTTGCAGGGGTCAAAGGGTATATGTCAAAGATCGATCTTCATCGCGTATCATCAGTGTGAAGATACGGACCTAGGCAATGGCAACAAGACGGCGTACCGTACCGTATTGGCATTATGAGTTCACGTGATGCCGTTTGGACTTACTAACAGCCGCGGCGTTCATGCTTGACTTAATAAATCAGAGTTTCCGTCCGCTATTGATTGGTCGAGTCGTGGTATTCATTGACGACGTAATTGGTATATTCTCGTTGGACTGAGGGAAGAACACGAAGGAGCATTAAGACCAGTTTGGAAATACTCCGAAAATGAGAAGTTATATGCCAAGTTGAAGAAATGCGACTTTTGCTATCGGATGTCACTTTCCTTGGTCATTAATTCGGGCGATGGTATCTCGGTGGAGTCCGGGGAAAGTGGAGGCAATTTAAGGATTGCTCGCGCCGACAAGTGTATCGGTAGGTCCGCAGTTTCCTAGGGCAAGCGGGCTACTACGGGTTCGTGGGGGGGTTTGCTAAAATTACTACTCCACTAACGCGCCACTTAACACACAAAAATGGGTGAAGTATGTTTGGGAGCCCGAATCCGAGCGAGAGCTTCGAGGATTAAAGGAAAGGTTGACCACGAACCCCGGTGCTTGCATCTACGGAGCCGTGGGAGACCTTTGTGGCATATATAGTGATGCTTCTACTGGGACTCGGTGTGTGTCTGATGCAAAACGGCGGGTTATAGCTTTATGCTTCACGCCAACTGAAGACTTATGAGAAGTAACTACCCGATTACATGATCTTGAGGCTAGCAGGCGTTTTTTCGCGCTAAAGCTATGGAGTGCAATTACGCTATATGGGAACATTGTGAGATCTATACTGACAACAAGAAGGCCTTAAGTACACTGTTCACCCAAAAGAGTTTGAATATCGACAGGCGCGTAGGTTAGAATTGTTGAAAGGACTATGAGTACTATTTCTATACCAACCCGGGAATGGCGAATGTTGTAGCCGATGCACTTAGTAGAAGAATCGGAAAAAAATTTGGCTTCGGCAATTAAACACCCCAACCATTACTACAAAATAGGGATGGCAACGGCTTGGATTGGCAGTGTGGTAGCTACCGGAGTACCGGCGAACTTGCGGCGTTGTTGTTCAACCGATCGCTATTGGAGAAGAATTAAAGAGTTGCACCAGCTTTCAGATGAATATCTCCAAAAGGTGCGTAGGAGGTTGAGGAGTAGTTCCAATGATTTTGGCATTGAGGACGCGACGGCGCCCTCCGGTTAGAAACCGTTGGTGTGTTTTCTGCACTCAAGATAAGGACATCTGCAGGGCGATCAGCAAAGGAGGCACACCAATCCCGCTTATAGTATAGCAGCCCGGCGGCAACAAAATGTATCAAGACTTGATAAGTGCACTAATTCGGTGGCCGGGCATGAAGAAAGACATTTGGGGGATTTGTGGCGCAATGCCTTAACTTCCAACAAGTTAAAAGCGACGACGGTTCCGGCGGAAAAGTTGCAAAGTTTACCTATACCACCGTTGGAAATGGGAAAATAATGTAAGAACTTCGTGACCGGGTTGCCTCGATCTCAGGTGGCGCACTATGCAATTGGCGTGATTGTAGACCCGGTTGACGATAGTCCGGCGCAATTCGCTACCGATTCATGATACTTGGGTGCTTGGAGGATCAAGTTGGCTCAAGTGTATTCGACGCAGATGATATGAGACTTCATGGGGGTGCCCAGTGTCTATCGTTGTCGATATCGGGACCCGCAGGTTCACCTTCTGCACTTTGGATGAGCCTACAGGAGCTTGGGCACCGGCTCAACTTCAGCATGGCATTCATCCTCAAGTTTTGGTCAATCCGAGAGCCAATAAATACTTGAGGATATGCTTCGAGCCGTGTGTACTGGATTATACAGGCAATTTGGCAATGACATCACCCGATGGCGGAGTTCGCATACAATAACAGAGTTATCAAGAAAATACGCGATGGCGCCCATCGAGGCCCTTATGGAAAGAAACGTCGCTCTTCCAATTCATTGGAGCGATGTGGGTGAAAGGGCGGCTCTTGCCCCGATGTAAGTGCGGAGAGGCGGAAAAGACAGTCCGTCTTGCTCGCCAACGACTTGCTAGCGCGCAATCTCGGCAAAAGAGCTATTGCCGAAAACGGAGGAAAGATACTAGAATTTTGCCGTTGGGGACACCGTGTTTAAAGATTTCGCGATACGCGAGGGATTAAGTCGGTTTGGAGATTCGTGGGAAAGCTAAGTCCCCGATACCTTGGACCCGTTTGAGGTGTTGGAGCGGCGTCGGCGCGGTGGCTATAACCAAAAGATAGCCATTCCACCGAGGCTTGCGGGAGTGACACCGACGTGTTCCATGTATCGAACTCTTCGCAATGTATGTTCATGACCGCCGATCATGTTCTCTCTTTGAACCGTCCGAGATTCAAGGGACATGACCTATGAGGAGTTCCCGGCATTACATCAGAACGACGAAGAGCTAACGAAAACTACGAAATCGCGAGATTCCGTATGATTTAAAATTCTTGGTGTTAACCGAACGACCGGGAAGCTTACTTGCGGAGCTCGGGATGAGTGCGATGAGGATCATTACCCTCATTCTTCGATGAGTTGAAGCTGAGTATGGAGAATTTTAAGTAAATAAGTTAGTTTTCGCTGACGAAACTAATTATAAGGGTGGAGAATGTAACCGTAATCAAAACCTCGAAAACGATGTTTCAACACTCTCGGAACCGCCAAAAGGACGGGTTCGGGGCGTGAACACATAGAGTTTGTAATACACAGATTGTGAAAATTGTAATTTTCGTTTATTGGATCGATCATGCAGAGATATATCATTGGTGATTGCGATGATCTTACTTTTTATTGTTTCTGCGTGGTGTACGATTTATAGGTATATTTTTGTCATGAAACCGCCAAAGGGGAGATTGTTAAGGATTTTATAGGTTGGCGAATTTCGTAAAGTTGGTGGAGTCTTGAAGATGGATCGCAGAAGTTTGAAGAAAAAAATTCAAAGTTGAAAAACTGTAAGACTCATTCGGAAAGCTCGACACCTAAGGAATGAAGAAAAGATCATTTGTGTGAAGAGATCTATTAATAATTCAGAAGGCTTAGATTGGTTTAAAAAATACATTTACCTGAACTTTTGTGTTCAGGGACCAGGTCTAGAGTTCAAGAGACCGTTCCCCTTAAGGTCTCACTGTCAGTGATACCTGAATCAGACGGTCCTCTGTGATAGAGAACCGGATTCCCGAACCTTTGTATTCTGTCGGCGCAGCAAGGGACCCGGTCTCAAGACTTGAGAATCCGGTTCCCGAACATTGTGATTTTGGTCATGCAGCGAGGGGGACGTTCTCTCACTTGGAGAGACCGGTCTCTCACAAACGTCTTCCTCGGCTGAGAAGACCGTCTCTGAGGACACAACATGGTTTTTAAAAAGAACTTTTTGCAATCCTATCGTCTACTTCTAGAAGTCTCTAAACATATAATAAGCCTAGTGGTGCATCGAAAAACCTAAGGCTCTGAATATTTACAGATTCTATAAACCCTAGAAATTGTTTTTCCGTTTTCCAATGTTCTCGATTCACCAACCAATTTCTTACAATCAACAATCTACTTATTCTTCGTTTTTACTTGGGAACCTCATACAAGAAGTTCCAAGTGGTTTCGGATAAAGGTGAACCCTCATAGCTTATGGTATTAAAAGGTTAAATCTCACAAATCTCGTATTCTACAAGCTCCGGAAGAGGTTGAACGCATGGATCTTGCGTGAAGCCGAGGATTCGGTGGATCGCTTCAAGGAATTGTAGGCGTACTCTGTGAGGAGTTGCCCAGCAAAGGTCGATGGGATTCCTTCCGATCCGGAGCGACAGTCGAAGATTGTCATTCTACCTAGGAAATCGGTAAATGAGATCTGGTTTTGGTCAAAATCACTTGTACTCAATGTTTTCTTAGTGGATTTTCTTTGCGTGATTGGTCCCGTGGGTTTTTCACTCCGATTTGGAGTTTTCCCACGTTAAATTCTCGGTGTGCTGTTTTCTTTTCCGCTATTTTGTTTTATTCGCATCGAGATTTTTTTTGTATTTGCCGTTGTTACACCTATTCACCCCCCTCTAGGTGTTACTTACCTTTTAGATCCTCGGGATCCATATCTTACAGATGCAACAATTCGGGTTGGAAGTGGTAGCGCCGGGAGTGTCGGCTACACTTGCCGCATTAATTGTGCAACCGACCCTATTGGAAAGAATCAAGGATCTTCAAGCCTCGGATCCTTATCTTCAAAAGATACGAGGGGAAGTTGAGAATGGCAATGCCGAAGATTTGGCATTTGAGCTGATGGCGCACTTCGATTTCGAAATCGATGGTGTGTGCCTAAGAATGATGAGTTGCGAAGGGCGATTATGCAATAGGCGCATCAATCTCCCTATAGCATACACCCCGGCGGCACTAAAATGTATAAAGACTTGAAAGAGCATTATTGGTGGCTGGGTATGAAAAGAGATATCGGGGAGTTTGTGGCGCAATGTCTAACATGCCAACAAGTTAAAACAGAGCGCCGATTTCCGGCGGGAAAGCTACAAAGTCTACCAATACCCGTTTCGAAATGGGAAGACATAGCAATGGACTTTGTTACCGGTTTGCCTCGATCGCAAGGCGGACACGATGCGATATGGGTGATAGTGGATCGATTGACAAAATCGGCACACTTCTTGCCGATACGTACTATGTGGTCGGGAGACCAGTTAGCTCAAGTCTATCTCGACGAGGTTGTGAGACTTCATAGGGTTCCGGTATCGATTGTATCCGATCGCGACCCCAGGTTCACGTCTCATTTTCGGAAGAGTTTGCAAGACGCGCTAGGCACGCGGCTCGACTTTAGCACAGCGTTTCATCCTCAAAGCGATGGACAGTCGGAGTAAACGATACAAATCCTTGAGGATTTACATCGAGCGTGTGTGCTGGATTACAGAGGAGGATGGCATGATTTCTTGCCGATGGCGGAGTTCGCCTATAACAATAGCTATCAAGAAAGTACCGCGATGGCGCCATTTGAGGCACTGTATGGAAGAAAATGTCGTTCTCCTATCCATTGGAGCGATGTGGGCGAGAAAGCGACTTTTGGCCCGGATGTGGTGCGGGAGGCGGAAGAGAAAGTTCGCCTTGCCCGTCAACGGTTAGTCGCGGCGCAATCCAGGTAGAAAAGTTATGCCGACAAGTGAAGAAAAGATCCAGAATTCGCGGTTGGAGACCGCGTATTTTTGCGAGTATCGCCGATGCGAGGAGTAAAGCGATTTGGGGTCCGCGGGAAGCTAAGTCCCTGATATGTCGGACCATTTGAGATATTAGAGCGTGTGGGTGCGGTGGCGTATAAGCTCGCACTACCACTGAGACTTGCGGGAGTTTACAATGTTTTCCATGTGTCAAATCTCCGAAAGTACATCCGAAACTCGACACATGTATTGGAGTATGAGCCCGTGGAGTTGCGTGAGGATATGTCTTTCGAGGAGTACCCGGTGTGCATCCTCGATCGAGAAGTTAGGAAGTTGCGGAGTCGCAAAATCCCTTATGTGAAAGTCCAGTGGAGCAACCACGCGGCGCGAGAAGCCACTTGGGAGCTCGAGGAAACCATGCGGCGAGAACATCCGCATCTGTTTGAGTCGACGAGTTAAGATATGCGTAATTTCGCGGACGAAATTATTTTAAGGGGTGGAGAATGTAATATACCGAAAATTCGGAAAATAAATGTCGAACTTTAGTCAAATTGACCAAAGTGCGAGGACGGTACACTTCGGAAAGTCCGAAGGTGTTAAAATGATTAAAAGTGAGTTACGGGAGATTTTCGAGAGCTATAGAATCAAAATCTGCATTCTGCAATTTTGAGCTCTCGGGGACCGGTCCCTAGTAGGAGAGACCGGTCCCCGAACGCGTATGAGGTGAGACAGCCGAAAAATCGGCTAAGTCCTGAGAAATCAGCTCTCGGGAACCGGTCCCTGCCTGAGAGACCGGTCCCCGAGAGACCAGTCCCCCAAGGAGAGACCGGATGCATCGCGCGCAGCAGCTTTGGCTGCGCTGGGACGACCTTCGGGAACCGGTCCCTGAAGGAGAGACCGGTCCCCGCCTGCATGAACAGCCCAGTCCAGGCTGTGTGAATGAGTGAAAGTTGAGGGGTTAAGCTGCAATTTTGCAACCCATAGAGTATAGTAAGGGGACAAATGAGACATTTCTCTCATTCTCACCCTCTCACACTCTCTTCTCCCCTCTCTCTCTCTAGAAGGCAAAGGAGAAGACGAAGACAAGGTAAAGGAAGGAAAAAGAAGAAGAAGAAAGTGGAGAAGAAGAAGAGGAAGTGAAGAAACTCCCTCTCCCTCATCTCTAGCTTAGAAAAGGAGAGCTTACAAGGTAAGCTTTGAACCCTAATCATGGTAGAACCTAATCTAGGGTTTGGATTAAGCTTGAAATGGGTTTTATGGAACCATTTGAGTATTTGAAGCTTTTCTTTTGCTTCTTTTGAAATCAAGACCATAGAAATGGTGAAGCTTGAAGGTGAGCTTCATCACCTCTCATGGTGAAACCCTAAGTAGGGATTTGATTTGTCTAAAGATGGTTCTAATGGACTTTTAAAAAAGAGAGAGAAGGTGCTGATGTTAGCCTAGTGCCGGTAAATGTTATGTTTGGCGAACCCACTGGAACGTTTGTTGTAGGTCTCTACCTTGCCACTGGGAATTTCATTAACCAGGAGGCCGGGACCGGTTGTGGGGACGGGGAGCTGAGGCCGACTGAGCCCCCGGATGGTAAGGTGAGCGCGCCTTAAGACAGAGGCACCAGAGTTGTTGAGTGTTTACATTTGTTGTTAATAGAGTACCCATGTTCATTGCTTTTTGTTATTGATAACTAGTGATGAAAAGAAAGAATGAAAAGATTGTATTTTTAGAGTATATGTGCATGTATAGAAAAGAAATGAGCATACTGTGTAAGTAATTTCAAAGAATCATGAATTAAATTGGAATGCAAATTGTATATGATCAAAAATGAATCATAAACTTTAGTAAATGTTAATCTTTTTTTCACTTTCCTTTTCACTAATAGCTATTTTGCTTACCTCGTGTATAAGGCTCGGTTGTGTAATTTCCGCCTATTTGCGTTTTCTCATGAATTGGTAAAATGTACATGTGATGAGCCCTTGGGCGATAGGGGATAACTCTTTCCGTGTCGGCGTACGTTTTGACGTGCTCGGTCTGATTGAGCCAAATTGGCAGTGGCTACCGGGGTCGTGAGCACTTAATATAGATTTTAGAATTCATGGTTTTTCCAAGTTTGTAATTGATTAGAAATTTCTAAGACTCTTGTAAAATCCGAAACAATCCATTTATCAGATAAATTGCATATGTGTACCGTACTGCCGAGTATGGTTTTCTGTCCAGGGTTACATTACATTCAATGTTGAGCAGAAAGTTTTGAATGGTTGTTTCCGTACACCATCATTAGCTGTACCGGTAGCAAGCCGCTTTTCCTCAACGAACTTTCAGCCTGTTCAGGGTACAGAAGCCGTCGCAGAAAGATCTTTCACGTCATGCTGTATCCCTAGAC
>NW_017891269.1:8461-17536 GCF_001540865.1 Ananas comosus
CTTTTCAGCAAGTAATCATGAACGCTAATTCTCGCTCCCATGTAGCATCCCAACCCGCCTGAGGTCTGTATATTTATCTGGAGCCAGGGCACGAAATTGGGCTTTTGCTCATTCAGGCGATTCTAAGTGCAATGACACAAGCTCTAGACAACCCTAATCTGGGGGCTACATTCTCACCGACGCGTTGTGCGCTCGGATAGCATTACAAAAGTGTTATGTAAAAGCTGTCATAATGGCGTAATATAAGGCCTAATTGGGTGTATGCCGCCGCAGCGAGTGAAACCGGTGTCTAAAAAATTCCTGAAGAACGGACGGACGCAGCCCTAAAGAGACTACAAGGTGGGTGGTGAGCTTCGCACAACTAAGTTGACTCTCTCTATGACCATAAATTTGTCATTCCATCTGGAGCATATTGTATACTTCACTACTATGTTGCACCATGCGCACTCTTTAAAGCCCGTACAAGTGATGATACGCCAAATGCCCGAATGTCTCAATGAATTGTCGAGATACAACTTGCTTCAATGTGAGTCGAAGTAACATATGAATGTTAGAACCCTCATCCCCTATGTTGTTGATCGAGAAAAAGTCGCCCCGCAACCCCCTCCAACAGCTGAGCCAAACCCAGAGAAGTGACATCTGGGATCTCAAGATAAGAAGACGAGTGGATTATGAAAAATGATAAAGTAAAGCGGAATGCCACCTAAAAGAGATTAAGTGATGCAAAGACCAAGTGATGTTAACTCGAATGGAGAAAATGTTACAATAGTGTAAAGGTCTACAAGGTCACAGGAGGGTGGGGGCGAGGATAAGCAAAGAAATTGTAACGGAAAAGAATCTGAAGTTAAGCAAGAGTTAAAAAAATGTAAGAATGTGATTGCATAGTTGACAACATAAAGTGATCGTAATAGGACACTAGCAGCTATGTACATAGCCTCAAAATTGAATTTAGTAACTTTTGAGTTCAGGATATGATACATACTTGCCTAATGAGTATCCCGCCTGCTCGAGCGGCGGGTCGCTCCCCTCGGGCTGATGCGCGCGACAGCTTTCCTTGTTCCGGTACAAGGTGCTGATTTTGGAAAGAAACTTTCTAATCCTACTCCGTTTTGATTCTAAAGTCTATAAATAAGCTATAGGGGTTCTCTAACTGATTAAGCTTGATAAGAATACATGTTTGAGAAACCCTAGAGGCTAGTATTTCGTTCTAAACCGATTTTCTACAAATTAGTCTCTTTAGATCAAATCGAGATAACGTTTCGCATTCGCTATATGTCGATTTGATTTAGTTTTCGCTTGGAGTTTTCTTCCTTTGTTTTCTACGATACTCCTAAGCGAAGGATCACCATAATCATGATGCTCTTCATGAACGGCTCGTGGATTAGGCGTGAACAAAGGCGGTTCGTGGATTCGGATCGTTGGCTCGTGGATACGAGTGGCGTCGTGGATTCGGCGTGATTGAAGCTTCGTGGATTCGAAGTGGATGCATTCGTGGATTCGAACGTGAGGGCGTGGACAACCCGGAGGATAGCGCGAAGATTCATAGGAGGTTAAGAGAGGTTGAGTCCGTGGAGTCGGTAATCACCTTGTAATCTTTTTTCTTAGTGAATTATTTTTTCGCATGTTGGTCCCGTGGGTTTTTCTCCAAGTTTGAGTTTTCCCACGTAAATCTCGTTGTGCTTTTTATTTTCCGCATTTATTTTTATTGCATCGAGATTTGTGGTTTTTGGCCGTTCACCTATTCACCCCCCTCTAGGTGATAGATACAATCTAGATAGATCCTTGGGCTCCTCAAATCTTTCATAACTCTTTCCACATCTTTTGAATTTAAGAAATTTTCATAACCGGAAAGACTCCCCCTAAATTAGTGCAACCCTCAAATCAAAAATATTATCGCAATTTCAAAAACAGAGAAACAATTATTCATCTCATAGCTAATAATCAAATAAAACAATTGCAACGTTCAAAGTTCGAAGCATGAGGTGTTGAATTTAATTCAGTATACTAAAACAAAATTTCAATGATTTAAATGTTCAAAAATTATGACAAGGAGAATAACATAGACAGTGATCAATCAAAACATAATATGAAACAATTAAAGCCATATGATAGAGCTCACAAAAATCAATTTATATCCCTAAAACATAACATTGATAGTGACACCAGTCATGAAACTCAATCATCTCTCAAAAATAATCATAGAAAAACCAAAAAACATGCACAGAAACAAAATGCAATATGCGCATGATCTATGGCCCAGTAGAATCCATCTAGATTGAAGGATTCATACCAATAGCCTTTCTTAAATGTAGAAAACATTTTTGATCCAAAGGCTTAGTTAAAATATCCGCAAGTTGATTTTCAGTTGAAATACATTCAAGTTGAAGAACGCTTGATTCAACCAATTCTCTTAAAAAGTGATATCTTAGTTCAATATGTTTTGTTCGTGAATGTAAAACAGCATTTTTTGAAATATTAATAGTACTCGTGTTGTCACATAGAATTGTAAAAGTGGTAGAAGAGATCCGATAGTCACTCAATAAACTTTTCATCCATAGTAATTGTGTACAGCAACTACCAGCCGCAATGTATTCCGCCTCGGCAGTGGAGAGTGCAATACAATTTTGTTTCTTACTATGCCATGCAACTAGACAGTGTCCAAGATAAAAACACGCTTCACTTGTGCTTTTACGATCATCCGTAAAACCGGCCCAATCCGCATCCGAGTAGCCAATTAAATCCAAAGACGTCCCCATCGGATACCATAAGCCATATGCGGTAGTACCTTTAACATACCGGATAATTCTTTTAACTACTTTCAAATGAACTTCTTTTGGATTAGCTTGATAGCGAGCACAAAGTCCGACACTAAAAACAATGTCCGGTCTACTTGCGGTCAAGTACAATAAACTGCCGATCATACTTCTATATAGTTTCTCATCCACACTTTGTCCTTCAACATTCAGTCCTAATCCTTTATTACTAGTCCCCATTGGTGTATCAAAATCCTTTGCTCCATCTAGTCCAAACTTCTTAACCAACTCTTTTGCGTACTTGGTTTGTAACAAATGAATTCTATCCTTTGATTGTTTAACTTGAAGTCCAAGAAAATATGAAAGCTCACCCATCATAGACATCTCGAACTCACTAGTCATCAACTTTGCAAATTCAGTGGCAACAGTATCTTTAGTTGCGCCAAAGACAATGTCATCCACATAAATTTGTGCCACAATAAAGTCATTTTTAGTGTGTTTTACAAAAAGAGTTCTATCCGCTCCCCCTCGGTTGTACCCCATTTCTAAAAGATATTTTGTTAATCGTTCATACCATGCTCGCGGGGCTTGTTTAAGACCATAAAGTGCCTTTTTAAGATGAAAAATATGATTTGGAAATTTAGAATCTATAAAACCTTTTGGTTGTTCCACATACACTTCCTCTTTTAGAAAACCATTCAAAAATGCACTTTTAACATCCATTTGAAAAAGAGTAATTTTAAAATGACAAGCTAGCGAACAAAATACGAATAGATTCAAGACGAGCAACCGGGGCGAAGGTTTCATCAAAATCAATTCCCTCAATTTGTAAATAACCTTGAGCAACAAGTCTAGCTTTGTTTCGAACAATTATACCATCCTCATTTCTCTTATTTTTAAAAATCTATTTAGTACCAATAACATTTTGTTGCTCAGGGCGTGGCACTAATTCCCATACATCATTGTAGGTAAATTGACCAAGTTCTTCTTGCATGACATTTATCCAATATTCATCAAGAAGAGCTTCGTCAATATTCTTTGGCTCAATTAGAGAGACATAACATGCAAATTCACATTGAAGTTGACTTCTAGTTCGCACACCAACATTAGGATTCCCAATGACATTCGATAAAGGGTGATCTCTTGACTCTCTTAGGGGTGTAGTCTCAGATGATGTACTAGATATTTCAGATGAGATGCTTTGAGGCTCAGATGAATCATTTGATGCAACAATTTCAGGAGATGCAATGGGATTATCAAATGCAGAAACATCATTATTCACAGGCAATAAAAATGGAGAATCATTATCATTATTACTCATCAAAGAATTAGAAGAACCATTCACAGAAGAACTTACAGAAGAAGTTTCATCTACTTTTATATTGATAGATTCTATCACCGCCTTGGTTTGTAAATTGTACGCAGGATAAGCAGGACTTATAGTAGAATAACCAAGAAAGATCCCCTCGTCACTTCGGGAGTCAAATTTTTCAAGATTTTCACGATCCCGAAGGATAAAACACTTACTCCCGAAGACACGAAAGTATTTAATATTAGGTTTCCTACCAAGCCAAAGTTCATACGGAGTATTCAAAGTACCCGGGCGCACATAAATCCGATTGATAACATAGACGGCCGTGTTAACCGCTTCGGCCCAAAAATGTAAGGCAATTTTCTTACTATGAAACATAACACGTGCCATCTCTTGTACAACCGGATTTTTGCGTTCAACAACTCCATTCTATTGAGGTGTATAAGGAGCAGAGAATTCATGTTTAATACCTTTTGAATCACAAAAATCAACAAATTTTGAATTTATGAATTCTCCCACTTGATCACTTCGAATGCGCACAATTTTATCATTACGTTCATTCATAAGACGGAGGCAGATTTCAGAAAAAGAATCAAAAGTATCCGCTTTTTCACGCAAGAAAGCACACCATACATACCGAGTAAAATCATCAACAATAAGCAAGATATATTGTTTTCCACCCAACACTACAATAATATTATATATTGGTGGCGAGTAATGTCGCCACCATATATATATAAAGTTGCCACCTTTTCAAAAGGTGGCGACTTTTAAAGTCGCCACAAGCTGCCACCGAAAGTGTTGCCGCTAAATGAAATTGTGGCGAAGCATAAAAAATCGCCACCTTTTTGAAAATAGCGTGGCGACATTTTACCGCCACCAAATATGACTTTTAGTGCCCATTATTTATTGCCACTTTATTAAAGATAGCGTGGCAATATTTTGACGCCACCAAATATGACTTTTAGTGGCAACTATTAGTCGCCGTCTTATTAAAGATAGCGTGGCGATATTTTCTCACGACCAAATATGACTTTTAGTGGCAACTATTAGTCGCCACCTTATTAAAGATAGCGTGACGATATTTTGTCGCATCAAATATGACTTTTTAGTGGCCCTTACTAATCGCCACCTTTCATGGAGATAAGGTGGCAATACATTTTTGCCACCAAATATACACCTTATGTGGCAACCACCACAGTCGCCACCTTAGTTGAAGATAAAAAGGCAACTTTTTGTCGCCACCAACTGTGCGATAAATAGCCACCAATAATAAAAATGTAATAAACTAAATATAAAAATATATAGCTTATATTTTATAAACAGAACATGTACAAAATAACAAACAAAATATTAAAGTAAACAAAATTATTTTTTTAACAACAATTTAAAAGGCTAATTGTCTTCTGATCCACAGCAGCTTGAAAACAAAATAATAGCAAAATCAATTTAAAAGCAATAGAGTAATAATATTCGATATACAGTTCAACATCATTCCTGATTCTCTCAACTTTGAAAATAGAAAATACTTAAAAACGATAAAAAAAAAATGCTTCAGCTCCTATTTCAACAGCAATTCATTTCCTGCAACAAACAAAAGAAAAAAAAAATAAATTATATAAATTAAACAATCTACAACAAAAGAAGATTTAAGCTCTCTCCATTTCGCATTGTTATCCAGATAAACTAGCATTATTAGCATTATTTGCCTTTTGCTGCATGATATAATAATCACCATAAAGTTCTGTTCCCCACCATCCAACCCATGGTTTGCAAATTCAAGATGCTTACATTATGAGACATGGCCTGTTCTCAGATAAAATAAAAAAAGTAAATTAAAGGACACAGAAATTCTCCTATTCATACATAAAGTAATGTACCTTGTGCTTCTGTTCATACAAAGCAAAATTTAGCAGCAGTAGATGATATTTTTGCCGAAATGAAACAGGATACAACCACAATTAGCAATTATATTCACTCAGATGAAACAAAGAAGGAGAAAAAGGAAAGAGATATGGCCTTATTCCATATGTTTCAACCATACTAAGTTATAACACTGAACATACCAAAACATCAGTTACTAAACTTTTCTATGGCTCGGCTTCAAAGTTATAACATAGAACATGAAAGAGAACAAGACATAATAAGTTTAGCAGCAAAACCATCAATATTTCACATTTACCATGTTCAATTGAACATCAAACAGTAAAAACATTAGATACATTACCATGTTGCTCTTTAGGTTGAAGTTTAGAGGCTCTCATCAAATTTCTATAGGTTGAAGTGATAGATGTATGGAACCATGCATTTATGAGGAAAAACAGCAAGCACCATGGTATTCTTTAATGCATTGGTAAGCCCTTATTGCATTTTGCAGTGACTCTTTTTATCACTTGTTTAGCTTTTTAATATTAATTAATTATTTACTTGAAGAGACCCTCATCATATTTGTAGTCATAAGTACCTAACTGTAATTTTCAACAATTTTAGCACTCACTACACTCCAAACTAAACTCATCAGGTATCAAACTGTAACCACCGAGATGCAGCAGCTACTTATCTGTTACCATCTAAGTTCATGAACTGCTTAGATCAATAGTTGGTTTTCGTCGACTTGTTAATAGGAAATAGAAGTTATCCATGAATATGTAACTGATATTACTATTCAAAAAATTCTGAAAAAACTTAAAAAATCAGAACCCATCAAGCATCTAGTAAAGCAAATTCAGAAGAAATATCATGAACCCACACACAGAATAAAGTCACAAGATAACACAGTGGGGGCACAACTAAAATTGGAACCAAAGCCTCAATAAAGATTACCAGACTACAACCCCAAGCATAACTAGTTCGAAATTAGTCAAGGCACTCAGATGATGAGACAACTGGAAGGGTGGATGTTCTGTTAATTTGCTACCATGCTGAGGCTTTGTCGGAATAAATTATATGTATCGAATCATCAACTAGTCTTTCAAATTATAGTCATTTTATTAGTCCATGTAAAATTTGTATGGTGTTAGATGTACTAATTTTTGTAGTTCTTCAAATGTGTTTGATCTGTGATCCTTCGTTTAAAATTGAGCAGAAGTTTCGAATGTTGGTTTTCTTTAACTACTTTAATTCCAATCATGCTGGTGCTGTGCAAACTTTGAATTCTAGAAGGTCCCATCAAGTCCATGTGAAGCAACTCTAAAGGTTTAGATGTCCCTAAGTTGTTCAAATTCTTATGTGCGGACCTAGTTTGCTTTCCCAGTTGACAACCCCCACACATAGCATTCTCTTTGAAATCTATCTTAGGTACACCTATAACGATCTCCTTCTTTGAAATTTTAGATAATTCCTTAAAGTTTATGTGACCTAGACGTTCATGCCATAAGGTTTCAGTCTCTAATGATGCTAGGTTACACTGATCAGCTGAAGCATTAGGAACTATATAGCAATTATTTTGTGACCTAACACCTTTTAAAAATAAAGAATCATCACGAGTCACATTGCATTCTTTATCAGAAAATTTCACGGTATACCCATCATCACACAATTGGCTTATGCTTACGAGGTTTGACTTAAGTCCCTCAACATAGAAAATATCATTCAAAGTGGGGCCATCGGAGATAGTAACCGTTCCTTTTCCAATGATTTTGGATGACCGACCGTCTCCAAAAATAACAAGTCATCCGGAGATTTTGTTCAAAGAATTAAACCAATTTTTATCACCGGTCATATGTCGAGAATAACCACTATCTAGATACCAAAAAGTGTTATTGTAAGCATGAAGTGATGTGTGAATGACAAGGCATGGGAAGAGTTCACCTTTGCGCACCCAAACCTTATGTGTCTTGGGTTGCGTCGGTTGACTTGCTTTTGATGATCGTGGCTTGTCGACGATTTGAGTTAACTTCTTCTTGGGATCATCCTTCTTCGGCTTCCAAGCTTGTTTGGCCTTTGATTTCGGATCATTCCTCTTCAGTTTCCAAGCTTGTTTCTTCTTAGGATCATCCCTTTTCGATCTCCACATTTGCTTTGTCTTTGATTTTGAATCACTCATCTTTGGCTTCCATGATGTCCTTTGGTGTAAGGACTGAGATTTTTTACAGTGCAACTAAACTCTCTGTTGACGATGTTTATGTGTGTAATTTAATTACATAAGCACTCGTCAAGTTTCAGGAGAAAATGAGCTAAAATGGAGAAGTTACGCGATTATTAGTTTTCACCTAAGTGAATAGTAACTCCGGTTTTCTGGTGAAGCCACGGAGTAGAGTTGGCTTTCGGCGCGTATCGGACTCCGTTCATAGCGGTCCAATAGCTCGTTTCGATCGGATCAGCTATTCTGGAACCAATGGCACTGATGGATTTCAGATTCGATGCACGGCTTTTAAGAAAAAGGAGTTTTATCAAAAAGAGGGTTTTCATTCTTCGCTATTCTTGCGTTATGACACCCCTCGTGATCTGTGTATGTGACCTAGAGTAAGGTGAGGGATGTTACATGTACCTACTAGTGGTAGGAGATTCAAATTTGAATTTGAATTAAAGGATTTAGCGGGATTACACATTGATATATGTGTGTGGTTTTTGAAATTGGAGAGCGGACGGATTTCGTCGTGAATCGGGGGTCAAATCGGACGAAACAAAATGCTAGATTCGATGCACCCGACGTGCCGAACGCAATGGTGCTGTCGGATCGAAAATCCGACGGACGGATCTCCGGTAATTGCAAAGTTATCGCTGAGAGGTCAAATTGGCAAAACGGTTAAATCGCGAAAAGATCTAATATTTTATGTACCGAATCGCATGAGATTGATTATCGAGGTGCGTACACGCGTGATACACGCATTGTGAGGGACTGGGCAGTAAATATTCAGTTTTGGAGGACATTGGTGCAAAGTAACCTTTGGTATATATAGTGTACCTAGGGTTTCATGCATGGAAACCCTAGACCTAGCCACCTTGCTACCCCAGTTAGCCCTAGCCGACCTCAGAGCATCACTGCCCTGCTCGTGCGCAGGCCCCGGC